>NC_053168.1:48358788-48658788 GCF_016835505.1 Polypterus senegalus | reverse complement strand
AAGATGACCAGTTCCTCCATACCACTCTGCATGATCCTATGAGAGACCAGGATTTGGAACACCAGAGAGCCCTCATTGATTAAACAGCCCCAGAAATCAGCTTTGACATTAGGTAGCCAAGCCTGAAAGAGAAAGCAGCCTGAGCCAGTTCAGTCCCGGGACCAAGCGAAGTTCCTTACAAGGTGTACAAACACAGCCCACAGTTACTTCAACCTTTCTGGATGTTACTGCGAATAATCTGGTGTAAGGCAGTGTTCATCAAGTAGTGGAGTTTTGCTGAGGGGGGTTGGATTCCCAAGGAGGAAAATTCCACAGACATTGATCAGTTTAGATCGCTTACTGCTCAGTGTCAAAGGTAAGATCTTCTTCAGCATCCTGTCCCACTGCCTGACAAATTTCCTACTCAAGTACAACTATATTGAAACCTCATTGCAAAAGGGGGGAACTCCAGGGATGCCAGGCTGCCTCAAACACACAGGTATAGTCACGCAGGTTGTCAGGGAGGCACGTGATGGGAAAGGAGATCTGGTTGTGCTGTGGCTAGATTTGGCCAATGCATACGAGTCCCATAGGTTGGTAGAGTCTCCAGTAAATCGGCACCATATCCCAAGTAAGACCTAGGAACTTATCTTGGATTACTATAACAACTTCAGATTGAGAGTCACTTCTGGGTCGGTGACATCAAGTTGGCACTGATTGGAGAAGGGTATCAGGTGCACTATATTAGTCATCCTCTTTGCCCTAGCCATGAACAAGGTACTAAAAGCTACAGAGGTGGAGTGCAGAGGCCCATCAACAAGGTCCAGCTAAGTACCATCAAGCAAATGGATACTCCTGGGAATGGAGAGACTCATCAAGTGAGCAAGGAGGAGGTTTAAGCTGGCTAAGTCAAGATCACTTTTTTTGAAGGGCAGTAGAGTTTTTGACAAGTTCCACTTTTCCCTGGATGGCACCAAGATTCTGTCTGTCAATGAGAAGCCACTCAAACGTTTGGGAAAATGTTTTGATCACAGCCTCAGAGATGAAGCAGCCATCCAGATATCTATCAAGAAGCTGGAGACTTAGCTCAGCAAAGCAGACAAGTCTGGACAACCAGGGAGATTGAAGGCCTGGGTATACTAAAATGCCATCCTGCCTTGGATTCTCTGGCCTTTGCTAGTTTATGATGTGCCCATTACATCAGCGGAGACAATGGAGAGGAGAATCAGTGGACATCTATGCAGGGTCTTGGCTTACCACACAGCCTGAGCAGTGTAGATTTGTACAAGAAGAATAACATTCTGCAGCATCCTTTCAGCAGCATCACGGAAGAGTTTAAGGTGTCCTGTACTTGAGCAGCACTGCAGTACAGAGACTCCAAAGACAAAAAAAGTCTCAGTGCAGGCACTGAAATCTGGACCAGCAGGAGACGGAGTGCTTCTAGGGAACTGGAGATGGCTGAAGTGAGGCTGAGGCACAAAGCTGAGGTGGTGGCAGTGGCAACAGGAAGATCAGGGTTGGGCAGCTTTTCAGTGCCTCACTAAAACAAGGTCCAGGGCAAGGAGAGGTGACAGCTTTTCCAGGAAGAGGTGAGTGCAACAACAGACAATGAAAGAACCAGCAGGATGGCAGGTATGAGGCAGCTTGCAGCTTGGATGAGACGGTAGAGTGCAATGAAATGAAGGCTCACTTGGATAGACATCTGGCGAGCAGAGCCCCAGCGCATTAAATCCCTAATCCAAGCTCTATATGGCATCTTACCTAGCCAGGCAAACCTCCAGCTATGGGGCAATGCTAACACACCTTTCTGTCCACTCTGCTCTGGGAGGGTGACACTCAAGCACATCCTTAGCAGTTGTCAAAAGGCCCTAGGGGAGAGTCACTACTGGTGGCACCATAATCAGGACTGAAGGAAGTTGCTGAGATTGTCTCTTAAGTGACAACAATTAGCAGTCTCTCCATGAAGCAGATAAAATTCTTCAAGGCAGGAGAGCAACTGAAACCACAGCTACAGCCCAGAGCTGCTGTAGGTCTACTTTCCACCACACGGGACTGGTAGATAATGGTAGATCTGGGCAAGCAACTTAAGTTTCTGACACAAATTGTGGTAAGATCATTGTGACCAGACATTGTCATTCTGTCTGAGGCCTCAAAACAGCTTGCCCAGATAGAACTGACTGTGCCCGGGGAAGATCATATAGAGAAGGCGTTAATAGGAAGCTGGCTAAGTACAATGGGCTTCTGGAGGATTGCCAGAGAGAGGGGTGGCAAGCACACTTATCACATGCCAGCACATGGAAGTAGGCTGCAGAGGCTTCGCCAGCCGCTCCCTCTACAGAGTCTACACCCTGCTAGGTATGAGTGAACTGCTCAGAATAACAGTCGTTAAGACTGCAACAAAGGCAGCAGAAAGAGCTTCCACGTGAATGTAGTTTAAGAGGGGTGAGCTATGGCTTAAAGCTGCTGGGATGCAAGTCGGGTTCTGATCAACCTCAGCTGGGTCACCTGGGCAAGGGTGTATGATGTTGTGAGACCTGAAACATCCTATGAACCCAGGAAATGTCACCGATGATGTGCCCCAGTGCATCTGTAGGAAGTATCTTTGACCAAGCACACATCATTGGTGTCAATTTAGCTTTACCAATTAACTGAACTTACTAAGGAAGCTGAGCGATGACGTGCAATATCGTTATTTTTTTAAAATTGTCTCCTCGAGATAACAGACTAATTTTATCGAGATGTCGAGAAAAACGAAAACTTGTTTTCTTGAGATAACGGAATCATTTTATCGCGATCTTGACTACATTTCTCGCAGATGCAGGATAAAAACAAGAGAACCTGTAGAAAATCCTATGCAAACAAGGAGGAATGAGAATGCTTTATATTGACAGCAACGACACATTTCTATTGTTTACTTTATATGTTCAGAGAGAGTTAAAAGCCAAATATTGTATTATTTTACATCATATTTGGACCATAACATACAAATGAGACAGAGAAGGGCTGCATCAGTGTGCCTGTGCAAAGGAAAGCAATAAACGTTATTTCCAAAATGAAAATGATAGAAGATTAAAGACCCACCACTTTGAACATTACAGTAAACAATCTTGATCATAACCACATGGATAACTTTGTCTGTGTTCTTTTACAGGGCTTCAAAGAAACTTTACAAAGATAACAGAAGAGGCTAAGCTCATTCTCAGCTTGGGATCACATATTTCTTTAACTTTTTAGTCTCTTCCTTCATCTCTGTTCTCACCTACTCTCACCTTTTCTCCTTTCATCTCTCCTGGCTTTGTTCCCTCGTTCCCCTACTAGATATCTTACCGGCTCTTTCCTATTTAGTTGCACACCTGATAAAGGCTATACAGCTAAAGCATTTTGGCTTTTACTTTTTTCTTTTAAGTGTGGAAATAACATACAAATTTTCATAATAAGAAACAAGAGATGTGACAAGCATTCAGTACTCTCGCCTACACACGTCCTTAAAAGCACAAGTCTCTGTGATTTTAAGTTACTAATTTTTCACCGCTGACAGAGATGTAATTAATATGAGAGGCAAGGGATAAGCTTTCTCTGTCTCTCAGACTGCTTTGGAGATTAAGGGTAATTAGGAATTGAGGGCATTCCACTTTCTAAGTAGTTCCCTTTAAATAAATAGTACAATGAAAATAAAAACACCATTTTTGGCTCAGCAGTACTGACAGACATTTTTATAGTTCTATGCCAATGGCAGGAGGGCTTTTATTTACTGTAGATTTAGGAAATGTAATGCCTGCTGGGTTTTTACCACACATTAAACCACACTATAGAACATACAAAATGTCTCACAGTGTATGCTTTCCAAAACTATGCAATTGGAAAAATGTCAAAATTAAAGTGTTAAAATATGTACAGTCACATTAAACATATAAAATGGCACCACAAAGTTTGCCAAGGGTACTCTCTGCCAGGCTTAAACACTTCATTGCTGCATAAGAGCAATTTTAGCTGTGAAGGCAGTGACCATTGAAATTACTGGTAATTCCTACACAAAGCTCATTATACAGAAGTTTCTAGAGGCCCAGTGGGCCAAAAAACAGTAGACACAATTTCCACAGACAGAACTCTTGATTTCTTCCCCCTAGGTGAACATTTCAAGTTTTGGTTAAAAAGCAATATTTTATAAAATGTTTTATATTTCTAGGGAAACGTATGTAATGCCAAAACTATGCTTTATTACCTAACTGCAAACCTGTCCCATGGTTTTACAGAAAACAATATTTTTTTTCCATAATTAAAAGTGATCCATGTTCTGATATCAGCACCCTGCTATGACAGCTGTAATTAAAGGAATTAACATCACCTTACTGCCCCTTTTTTGCCAGCTCCAGTTTTCTACTTGATGGATTTTGCCACTACAGATTTTTATGATCACTTATACAAATACTTAATATTTATTCAGCAGAACAATCCTTAGCCAGACTTGCAGGATTCTCCACCCACATGGCAGGTTAAAGCTGCACCGAGTACAGTCCTTCACAGCATCACATTTTGGATTAATCAGTGCTTAGAAACACAGCCAGGCTGCCTCAAACACACAGGTACATTAAAGATTAAACTGCTGAGCAATCCCATTCTGTGAAAAGGCTGCATTTGATTTTAGTTTTTTTTTAATTTCTGGACTATATCTCACAATGCAATTCACTTTAAAATATTGGTGCATTAAAATCAGTGCACTCAAGTTTAAGATGGGATTTATTTTTTATTTTATTTAAGAAATGCAGCTCACATGGAATACTTGACATTAAAATACTACTATATTGAAATAAATCTATTCTTGTTTTTAAAAATGAGAGTTTCATACTGGTCATGGCATGACTAGCGTTCAGAGAATTCAGAACTATTTTTAGGCTTTGGACTCAAATTCAAGTCTGTTCTATCTTATATAATACTCTAGCATGGCTGTTGGTTTGTCTGTCCAGGATTTTAAATCACTGTAGCTCGCAAACCGTTTGGCCTATTGACCTGAAATTTGGTATACATATACTATGTGACATCTACTATCCGCTTTCTGGGTGATGATTGACCTCCAAGGTTATTGTTCTTTCTATTTTATTTCATTATAGAATCAACTTTCGGTAGCGGCCAGCAGGACGGCCATGTGGCGCATGCATACGGGCCCCCTTCTCATCCTTACCACCTTTGCCATCACTTCCCCTACCTCTTCATATCTTAAATCATTCTTGAGGCAGATTGAAGACTTAAGTTCCAGCTTAAGTGAAAAATTAAAGAAAATGTACTAAGTAACTGCAACACAAATACTGACTTATTTAGTTTTAACATGAAAATATGCTGACGAAAGAAGAGAAGAAGCGGGGCACCGGGGTGAAGAAAAGAAGAGCTATCATCCTTTTAGCAAATGAATGCTAAATGTACAGAGAAAGAGTGTGAAAACTGTAAGACAAGTGTATAACGTGCAGTGCGCCGTTACAGGTACTTAAATAATCAGAATCTCTTGAATCATCTCTCTATTATAAAAAGAAATCCTGGAATGCAAAAACAAGGCAACAATACACGATTTTCACGGAAGTTCTCGAAAGACATTTAAAAGACCCGCAGGACAAAAGAGACTTGCCACGGAGCGTCTCGCGGGGACCCTAAACATGAGACTTGGTGCCAAGAGACGGTGCCAGGGCCGTCTTGCGGGGACGTGGAACATGAGATGCTTGCAAGACACGCCCTACTCACAAATGATATCATACAAGAGCACATGCCTCAAAAAACAGTCAGCCACGTAAAAGCACGTAATGCACACACATACTGTGCTCTCAACACATATAAGGCGTATAAGGACAATACGGAGAATAGACACCCAAAGGTATTGGAGAGAAAAAAAGGCAGATAAGAGACTATACAACCAGTAAAATTAGAAGTTATTGCAGCGTCCCAGCCAGGTTGGGGCCTTTTTGGTTTTAAGTGACTGTTCGGTCCGATTGACGGAGGACGGAGTACAGCACGGAAGACTGATAGCGGGGTATTGATTGTTGCGGTAAGGGGGGCGAGATGCGGGGGATGAGGGATTGGAGAGGGTGCTAGAAAGTTGTGTTTGGGGTTACGAAGTCAGCGATTGTTCAAGTAAAATTCAAGTAAAACTTTTGTGACACTTTATCATGTCAGTCGCTACAGCATGAAAGAAAAGATAGAAAAGATCGCATTATCGCAAAACAAAAGGTGATTAATCATCAGAACCAGGTGTAATTGAAAAAAGAGCAGGACAAATTGAGGTCAGAAATAAAAGGCAAAGAGTACAGTCTTTTCGCATTTGCATCATTTTTATGCACAAAATGTGGATTTACTCAATAATAGACCATACGCTATGAGAATCTGTGGTCCCGCAACAGTTAAAGCAACGACAAGTTGAATTTCAAAGAATACACAATTCGGTCAGGTGTATATTTATGATCACGGAGAATTGATACAAATTTTAACAGGCAAAAAGAAAGGTAATGTATATATTCCGCAAATAACATTACACATCAAAGGAAATTGTGATATGCCATTCGTATTAAAATGTTTACAGTTTACTGTGAGAATAGCTTTTGCTATGACAATCAATACATCACAGGGACAAACATTACAAAAAGTCGGATTATTTATTAGAGAAACAGAAACAATATTCACTCACAGGCAGTTATACGTTGCATTGTCACAATGTGTCTCCAAAAAATATTGTTTTTAATGAAGCTTTAAAGTAAAAGTGCAAATAATGAAATTGAAACAATACCAAAGAAAAAAAAAATGTAATTGTATATGCAATTAACCAAACACAGGGGTTGGTGAGCGAAGTGAGCAGGGGGTGAAGCCCCCTAGTTTTATAAAAAAAAAATTAGCACTGAGGCTTACTGTCTAAAGTAGTGGAATTAAAACCAGAAGGTTGCCAGTTGAAGCTCCAGAATCTAACCTGCTGTGTGACTATAAGCAAGTCATTCCACCTGAATTACTGTAGAAACCATTAAGACTGTAGGTTTATATTCCTCTCCTGACTTAACATGTTTTACAATTGCAGAGATATGCATAATACTGTAATGTTTAATGTAAAAGCCACTTTAAAAAATGCCTTGATGCACTGTCCCAGTGGATAGCTCTGCTAACACGCAGCTCCAGCTTGCTAAACTCTGTGTGGAATTTGCATGTGTCTATATAGGTTTCCTGCCACATCTCAAAGATGTACAGGTTAGGTATGTTAGTAAGTACTAGCTGAAATACCCAGCATTACCTGGGAGGAAAAAAAAAGTGTTTTTTTTTTTTAATTGTTTGATAAAAATGTAATTAAAAAACACAACTTTAAAAATAAAAATAAATTAACAAACAATGAAGACTCACTAATGTGCTTGTCTTGCGGTCTTGTATGTATGTTATCATCCCGTTGACGCTCGGAACTCCAGCACATTTATTTCAATGTGATGCTCAAACATAAAGAATGCTGGCAGTCCTCTCCAGTTTCGCCCTCTGGTGGTCGTTTCGAGTGTCAACTGGATGATAACATGCATACAAGACCATAAGATCACCCCCCCCACCCTACCCAGAAGGGGTTAGGGTTGATTTCACCCTACAGTATTTTTAGTCGACCAATGAGAAACATATGTACCAAGTTTCATGAAAATCATTCTAGCCATTCTGAAGTGATGCTGAAATATACATACACACACATACATACATTGACTTTTATATATATATATATATATATATATATATATATATATAGATTGGCATGTGTGCCATGCAATGGACTGCTGCCAGATCCAGTTGTGACTCCTGCTTTGTGCTCTTTGATACTTAAGCAGGTTCTCTCCCATGACTCTAAGTAGACAAATTATTGAATGTATAATCTGAAAGAGGTTTTTACAAATCTGTGGTAGTTGGTGAGGCCAAGACAAAAATCTGCTTACCAATGTACTTGGGCATTATTCTTCATGTGTGCAATATTACCTGGCAACTTTAAATTGGCCCAGTATAGATATGTGTATCAGTATCCCCCATGATAGACTGGCATCCCACCTTTTTTTGTGCAGTGGAGTATAAAATGAGAGATATCTAGCATTTAAGTTGATACACATTTTGAGTGTCTTTATTTTTAATGTTAAAGAGTCAGAAAGCTGGACAAACGACATATAATATTAGACAGAGTTTCAGGAGACATGTTTTACTTTACTGGTAAGAACAGTTATGTTTTGATGTTTGCCTAAACATCCCCTGCCAGAATCACAGATCTTTAGAAGATTGTACTAAATACTGACGCAGGATTTTAATTTTATGGTGGGGGCACAGCAGCATGCATTCAACTGGTTTAGCAAGAGGCTTTCTTATAACTTTACTTGGACATTACAGGAGCCTATGATCTTCCCCCCACAGGAAGGCCATAAACAGTCTAGATGGCTACAACTGAACAAAGTAACTGATGGGTTGTACCTGAGCACTTTCATTGGTGAATGACTCAGGAAGTGACAAGTAGACTTATTCTATTGTTCACTGGAATTGGATTGTGGTTGAAATGGGATTGAATGAACCAAGGGAACTACCTGCATCTATTGGTCCAGAGCAGGGGTCTCCAACATGTCGCTCGCAAGCTACTGGTAGCTCACAACCCCTTTCCAAGTAGCTCGCCAAAGGGTTAATGAATACTACATAAATTTGAAAACTTGATTAGTCAAATTAGGGGTGGGCAATCTTTCCAAAAAATCATATCACGATCCACAATCGTAATTGCAATCTATCTTTTCAATGTGGCATACACTTAAGAGAATATCCAGACTCAAACTCATCAAGACCTAAGTAACACTTTATTTTAAATATCAAACAAAGATGAATTCGATTGTTCCCTCATTCGCTAGCTAAGCGGAATTAAGGAACACGTCCCAAAGCTGGCGAGTGAGTGAAGAGTGTATCCCCCCACCCCGTTCCTGGATCTCGGATTTGCACGAATAAATCAGTACCGCAAGCAAACTATGATACACAGCCAAATGAGAGAAGTCGCAAAATCAACCAGAATGTTCAAGCAAATTATAGAAAAAAACCTGATCAGCAAGACAGACATTGGATTTTGTATATTATATATTAGTAAACCTTCAAACTAATGTGCAGTTAAAGGCTCAACAGCATTCTCAGCATTTCTGGAGCTTAGTAGAGCCAGATAACTATAAGAATCTTCACCAAGCAGCTCTGAAAATGTCTGCTTTGTTTGGGTCTCCATACCTCTGTGTCTGACATGACTGTCATGAAATCAAAGTTCAGAACAAGACTGACAGATGAACATTTAAATGACTCCATAAGAGTGAACCTCAGTGGCTCCACTCCACCATAGACCTGGCTCTCTTGTTGACTCCATGCAGTGCCAGCCATCTGACTAACTGAAAAACACATCACACATGCAATTGGACATGTGAATACTCTTGGGAAGTGAAACAGGGAAATGAAGAAGTCATATCTGTGTATTTGGAATTGTATTGTTTTGTTTTGGCAGCATTCATGTTTTAATTCAATAGTGTGAGATACACTAGAAAATGCATACAGATGTACAAAATGCACTTGCAGGTGAACTAAATATTTTTTGTGATGTTTAATTGCAAAATGTGAGTTGTGGACACCAACATTTTGTAAATGTTCAGGCAAAACAAGCTTATTCAGTTTGTTTGGGTTGAAATAAGCTATGAGAATAAACGTTAGAGAACATGAGTAGCTCTCAGCCATTTTCATTTTGTAAAAGTAGCTCTCAGGAGAAAAAAAGGTTGGAGAACCCTGATCTAGAGGTATGCCAAAAGAAGTTGGACCAGTGTAAGAGAAGGGTCACTCACCCCCTCAGTCTCTTTTCTCAAATCCCTTTCTCACCATCAGGGCAAGAAGACGTGACCATCTCTTTCTTTTGCCATATCTCCATGATGAAGACAACTCTATCATAGCAGCAGCCATTTTGAAACAGGCATGCAACCTGATTCAATACTCCATTCAAAGGCCATGTAATAGCACAAAAAAAGTTAGGTTGAAAGTAAACTAAGAGCCACCTCTGCTACGTAGGCTGTAATGGTATATTTTTGTCACACTTACTTTATTTTGCTTAATAATTTGGGCTTATTATCTATAATACATAATTCATTTAAAGTGTAACTTTATCCTGATTGCTCTCTTGCTCTCTCTTGTTGACTGAGGGCATACATTTAAAAGGCAGTGTAAAATATGAAAGCTAAAAGTATGGGATTTAAGACATTTTGGTAAAGTCTACATAATAATGGATCATATAATGTCACCATAGTACCCAATACAACAAAACTGGTTGATTTCTGGTTAAAAAAGGAGACTCTGGATAGTGTCTCAGCATTTTTCTGCATTCCCGGTACAATCCTTTATCTTAAATTAATATTAGTTTTTTCATTTAGAAATAGGTTCTTAAGAAACACGATTCCCATATGTGTGAACTTTATACTTACTTACTGAAAAATTCAGGTGTTGAGTCTACTTCATCGTATTACATGTGTGAGCATAATCGTGTGGAACTTCTAATCACTGGGTTACTTGAATTATTTTGCTTCATTGATAACACTGCACTATCCTTCTTGCCTTCTAATGACTAATATATCCATCCATCCATCCATTTTCCAACCCGCTGAATCCAAACACAGGGTCACGGGGGTCTGCTGGAGCCAATCCCAGCCAACACAAGGCACAAGGCAGGAACCAATCCTGGGCATGATGCCAACCCACCACAGGACTAATATATCATTCTGCTTGATTTTAAATATCCCATAACAAAAGTATTACACAAGATATACAATGAGATATAAAAATGTATTTGTTTATGCATCTGCCAATTAACAACATTATTGCTGCAAGCACTTTCTTGGGATTATAAAAATGGATGAGTGTTTTTTTTATTACATGCTGTGATCATTTTCCTCTTGAGAGGTAATACATACTGTATAAAGAAAGAGAAATTTAAAATAAGAATCAAAGTGCAAACAGATCAGGCAAAGAGATTTCAAGTGCAATCCTTTATGTATTAAAATAAAACAAGGCTGCCTCAGCTTTAGGCTATGATTTTTATTCTGAGAATGCAATTAAATATGGTAGGAGGACAAAGGAACACATTTTAGAAGTTCCTGATGCTGCCATACCAGAACTGTGAATTACATGCAGCACGTGTGCCAACCATATTCTCCATTTTTAATTTATTGTTTTAATTTGTATTCCACAATAAGATTGAAAGCTTCTGCCAAATTATGTTGTGAGGAAAAATCTAAGCTGCTTGTGGTCTTTAACTGATTCTTTATCTACGCAAGATAATATTTTTTGAATGGAATGCCAAAGAAACTGATAATCACATTCCATTGTTCTATAGGGAAAACCTCACTGATGATCAGTTTCGTGTCATTCCAACGCCATCAACCAAATCAAATGAAAGATCCCATTTATAATGCTGCTTGCCTCGCAGGACTTAACAGCATAATTTGTGTTTTCATTGCTTCCAAAATATGAATTACAAGAACGGGAAAACGACACCATCCCAGACAGATGACACATCTAAGACACCCGACAATCTGGCTCAGCAGGCACTGTGACATAGTGGCTAAGAAGTGGGACTCAACATCATAGGCTTGCATATTAAAACTCCCACCACTGACTCACTGCAGTATTTTCTGGTGCTATAGTTGGAGCAATGAAGTATTTCAGATGCGAGAGTTAGCATTGCTGCTTTTAATTTCCTTCCACAATCTGAAGACAAGCTGTTGGTCAAAAGGGAATTTTAAACCAGACTACTATGATAAACAAGTTTCCACATGCTATGACCACAAAATGAATTAACAAGTTATAAACTTGGATGAATAGATCATTTTTTTGTATTTATCTTATCTTTTTCTTCATTTGGGGCAGACACAGTGGTAAATGGTGCTGGCTCCAAATACCTTCAGGAGTGTGGGTTTATTAAATATTAAAATGAAATATCAGAATAGTAAAATTTCTTACAGACAGTGGCAGACAGCAAACATAAATTCACTAAATCTTGCTCCCCATAGATTCAATAGTAAATACCACTCTCAAGTAAAAAAGTACAATTTGACTCTTTTTTTCTCCTGCCATTTTAGTCTGTTCACTGCTACGGCTACCAAACAAGCACAAGGCTAAAGCACATGGATTCTGCACTTGTTTTTTAATACGATTAAAGGGGCAGACTTATGTATTACATAGTAGCTACGTGCAAGTCCTTACAAAAAGACATTACCTTTAAAATACAAATACACCAATACATTTCTAATTTCGTTCTGTGTGTATGTTCTGTTTAAATGCATTTGCAAGTTTTCTTCTAATGTTTAGTCCACACTTGAATCAGCGTTACGTACTCGGGGGGTGCTTGACCGTCCAACATTGGCTGCCACAGCTCTGCAATGTCATGCTAGCCTTGCAAAGCACAGTGAGGAGCTGGAAAAAAAGTTTGCCTAAGCAGGCCCCATGAATTTCCAGGAAAATATTCAGTGAACAAGGACGCTGGAGAACACAGCATATTCACTATGAAAAGCGCTTTCGTGAATTTCGCTTTTCAACACTAGTCAGGAGTTTGAATGTCTTCCCTACGTCCATGTGAACTTTGCAGGATGTTCCGTGCTCCAAAATGATGTGTTTCATTGTAACTGTCATCTGTACATTTGTCTGGTAAGAAAAAGTGTGGGTAGCACATACTAGATTTATAGCCCTTTCAGGGTTGGTTCCTGCCTCGTGCCTGTTGCTACAGGAATATTATCTAGCTATCTATGACCTTATAATGCAATATTGGTATATTTTGACCCATGTTCTAAAATATTCATGGATTACAAACAATTACAACTGCAATTTGTAGCAAGACTTCCATAAAGATAATTTGTAATAACCATCCATCCATTATCCAACCCTACATGGTCACGGGGGTCTGCCGGAGCCAATCCCAGCGAACACAGTGTGTAAGGCAGGAAACTAACACCGGGCAGGGCGCCAGCCCCACGCAGTGTAATATCCATATTTACTTTAAAAGTTGTGTTTACTAGAAAGACATTCGGAGGCATTAATCTTTATTCACTTACGGTACTGTAACACGGTGGCGCAGTGGTAGTAAGGGGTTCGCTTCCCGCTCCCCATGTCAGCGTGGGTTTCCTCCCACAGTCCAAAGACAAGCAGGTTAGGTGCATTGGCAATCCTAAATTGTCCCTAGTGTGTGCTTGGTGTGTGGGTGTGTGTGCGTCCCCTGCGGTGGGCTGGTGTCCTGGTCGGGATTTGTTCCTGCCTTGCACCCTGTGTTGGTCAAATAACAAAACAGTACTGTGACAAAAATCTAAACTTCTGCGTCATGCCTGTTGTTGAGTTTTCCTGTTTGTACCTTGTCTCCATGGGTTATTTCAAGTTTGCATGGCAGGTGATGGTGCTGTACTGTTTTTGTCCTCTCTTACAACATTTAATTCCAATACTTTTTTCTGATTAAAGCAGACAAATAATTCTTCTTAGCACAAGCTGACAGACACAGAAAACACCTATTAAAACCACATTGTGTGACACACTTAAACTGTGTGTCTTGTAGCACTAAAATATGCAACTGCTTTAGCTGTTTTAAATATACCCAAGATAAATCCTTTTGCAAATATTCTATATAAAAAACTAAGTCTCGACTCAGTCTGACACTAACAAGCTAAGGCGGTTTAAGAAAGTAGGATAATTGGCCACACTGAGAAACACCAGAGATTGCTGCTGTTCATCCCAGAGCTGCTGAGGAAATTAAAGCTTGTACTTGGAGGGCATGCAGTACTAATTAGGTCTGGACTCTTCTTAGTTTGGGCGTGAGATGCAGTTAAACATGTAATATTCTCACTCTATACTATACATATTCTGGAATTTTTTCCTTTGTATGAGCAGTAACAAATTTTAATGAAAGACAATTTTGAAACAGATGATTGATAGAATATTTAAATGTAGTGCTGTTCATGCTTTCAGAATATTAAAAGACACATGGCATAGTCAAGTCACTGACTATGCATCACATAATTATAAATGAAATGCATTAAATCAATCACCTTTACATGCCTTGCCCAATTCAGGTTTGTGGGAACTGGAATGTACTTTAGTAGCATCAGGTAAGAATCAAATCTGGATAGGGCAGTAGTCTATCACAGTGCATGCTCATATCACATGCCCACAATCAAACAACGGCAATTTACAGCCAGCAAATCTAACATGCACAACTTTAGAATTAAAAAGGAAAACTGAAGCAGTCATGAGGACTTGGCTAAAACACACAAATTCTATACAGGCTGTGACAAAGCTGAAGTCCAAACCTAAGCTCCTGAATCAGTGATGCAACACTGCTAAGCACTACACCACAGTGTCACCAAAATGTAAAAATCAATTAATCTTTATTTAACACAGCAATTTCTGTTCAGGTTATCTTTAGGGTGTGCCTTTTCCTACTAGCTGCTGTCTTACCTAAGACAGTACGACTGGGATGCCAACTCAGAACATAGGGAATGACAAGCAGCAAGTTCTACTGATAAATTACATAGGGAACTCCACTGACCGTCCTCCAGTCTGCTGTACAACAGCAAGTGCCTCTCTCAGCTTTGGTGTTCACATACCACCAGTTATAAAGTCATTAGGTACTAATTAAATTCAAACAACAATATGAAGTGTAATACAAGACAAATCAAAAATGAAATACTCATGTTTTTAAGAAGAGTAGTCAACAATATCAGTTCTGTACATGTTAGTGTATGGCGTTTCCCATATTCCTCCATATGTCAAGTGCGAACATGCCTCACTTTCACACTTAAGTAAAACTCCTGGATCTACATAGTGGATTGTTTGGTTGTATGAAAAATATTTGGATTAATGATCATTGTTTCAGTTTACCTCTTATCCCCTTCTTTAACTTTTGGTCTCGAGTATCCCGAGTGGTGTGATGCACTCTTTTTATGTGATTCATCACTCCTATCCACATCTCCACTTCAATATACCTCTCATATAGTCATTTTCCACTCCAAAAGTCTGTATTACTTCCTCACATTTTTCCTTGCCACGTGACTTATGTCCTCGATATCAGTTATTTCTCTCACCATTGCATTTGTTTTGCATGCATCCAATGTATCACTCCGATCTTAGTTGTACATGAAACTTCTGCTCTGTTAGATCTGTCCCAGTCAACTGTAAGTGCTCTTATTGTAAACTGGAAGCATCTAGGAGCAACAACAGCTCAGCCTTGAAGTGGTAGATCACACATACTCACAGAGCTGAGAAAACAGAGTGCTGAAGCACATAGCGTTTCAAAATCGCATATCCTCTGCTGCATCACTTATAACAGAGTTACAATACTGCCTCTGAAAGAAAGAGTAGCACAGGAACTGTGTCGGAAACTTCATTAAATGGGTTTCCATAGCCGAACAGTTGCACACATGCCTAAGATCAATATGCGAAGTGCCAACCATCAGCTGCAGTGATGCAAAGCACGCCGCCATTAGACTCTGGAACATTGTGATGAATCCTGCTTCACTGTCTGGCAGTTTGATAGACGAATCTGGGTTTGGTGGATGCCAAGTAGAATGCTACTTTCTGAGCTGCATAGTGCCTGCTATAACGTTTGGTGAAAGAGTGATAATGGGGTTCTGGGGCTGTTTTTCAGGGTTTTGACTCAGCTCCTTGGTTCCAGAGAAGGATAGTGGTAATGTTAAGACATTCAATGACATTTTAGGCATTTGTGGCAACAGTTTGGAGAAGACCATTTTCTATTCCAGCATAACTGTGCCACTGTGCACAAAGCCAGATCCTTAAAGACAAGGAGAAACTCGAATGTCCTGCACAAAGACCTGACGTCAACCCTACTGATCACCTTTGGGATGAACTGGAATGCTGATTGTGATTCAAGTCATCTAACATCACACTACCTGACCTCACATATGTTCTTTTAGCTGAATTAGCACAGATTCACAGACACACTCCACAATTTTTTAGAGAGTCCTCCCAGAAGAATGAAGGCTGTTATGGGCACAAAGTGGGAGCGAACGCCCTATTAATGCTCATGGTTTTGGAATGGGAAGACCAGCAAGCTCATATAGGTGTGATGGTCATGTATCCACAAACTTTTGTCCATATAGTGAATAACTGCTCACACAGGTCACACTTATGTTTTCCTTCAATATCAGTGAAATCACTGAAACATGAGTTTTGACCAAGGTCACTCTTTTGACACTGACAAAAACAGGTTCTCATACAGTATTAGAAATCCTGCTCCAGTCTTCAAAATAAGTGCATGAATAAAATAAATAAAAAAAGCCAAAAGTTTGTGTTGCTTACCTGTTAATATAACTAAGAGCCACATATGTTGGCTGTTGCAGTTCTTGCTTTTCTAAGACACGAGGATCTGTATCTAAAAGAATAAAAAAAATGTAAAATCAGTTAGGTAAGATGTTTAGAAATGGATCACTACACAAAAGAACACATCATGAACAAACACAATTGTGAGAAACCTCTCTGCATAAAGCAAATCCTAACATTTAACTGACCACAAATGACAACCTTTACTCTCATAATCTAACTCCTTCATCTCATGTTGAATATGCCATAAATTATAAGCTTGGAGTCTTGTTGTAGCACAGGAGTATGTCAGTTGTGCCTTCTTGAAATATCTTAACAGGGAAAAATAGGGAAATTCAAATTCCTAGCTAAAAAGCAATAAAAAGCAGTGTTCTGAAAATTACAAACTACTGTTTAAACCACCATTTCCTCAACTGGAGACAGGTTTGTGTGATTCAAAGTACAACAGTCACAAAACAAGACATACTCATCTCCAAATCACACAGAACAGTTTGTTTGTTGAAAAGGGTGAAGCGCGTTTATAAGTAACAAACATAGGCTTGAACTGCTAATTGAGATAATTGCATTAAAAGGACCTATTCATTTTCTGAAGCATAAAGACAAAAGAAGTAACATACACAGAAAAAGCAATAACATTTTAATTGGCTTTAGATCATAAAGTTGTATTTCTGTTGTAAAGGCCCACTTAACTGCACATGAGATGCAGTATTCTTGTTTTTGTGAGCCACCATAGGAACAATCCAATGATTTTCCATTTGACATACAAGTATAGACTATATATTCATTCAGACCTGAACTCAAAGATTTTAAAGCAAACCAGATTATGCATTCAGTACAAATATAACATGTTCTACTTCTCGAGTGAGCATTTGTTATTGTATATGCATTGCCCATTGTTACAGTACATTTATATTCAAATCCACAACTGGAATACTTCAGGATTATTTACCTTGGCAGTCTGTTAAACTGCATGGGTGAATTGATTTTCTACTTGTTGAAGCATCTCACATATACATACATGTGAGACATATTCTCTTCCTGATGATGCTTTCACTTGCATTTCTATAACTTTTAATCTGTATTTGTACTTGTATCTCCGTGCCGTTTGCAATGTTGATATCAAGTAAAGCACAATGTTAACCAATGAAAAAAACTGTTACTGGGATGGACTTTAGTTCAATTCACTTCTGTTCACAAGACTGTTTTCCAGAAGTTATTTATTTAACAATATTTTAGTAAAACTATATGAGTTTGAGATTCTCCAAGCATATAACTAGATGACCTGACACATGGATTATGCAACATGAGTAATATGAGATTGTTCATGGATGTTCTTGATATTGTTTGCCGTAGTCTAGGTTTGATCACATATATGCCTTATCTATTAGAATTGTTGTTATCTCCGTTCTGCATGAAACATAAAATTAAAAATTTTCATTCGCCGTCACTTTCTATTACATGGGGGTAAATAACATATCAAAAAATATATATCTGGGTGAAGTATTCCTTTAATGTGCTTTACAAAGAGTACTGTAAATCATACATTGTAGAGTAATTTTCAACATTCTTCATCTTCACTGTTACTGCACCTTCACACTAAGATAATCCAGTAAAGTTCATTTTATAACATTTGAAAAACTGTGATAAGATCAGGCCATTCAGCTCAACAAGCTCATCCATCCTATTTACCTGGATTCTCTAAAATAACATCAACTCGAGATTTAAAGATCTTTACAGTTCTGCTCTCCCTCATACTACTTGGTAGTGTATCCCATATGCCTAAGGTTCTTTGTGTGATGAAAAGCTTTCTAACATCTGCAAGCAACAATGTTCCTTAATATGTTTCCAACCATGCCTCTGTGCTCTTTTTGAAGAATTTATTCTAAATTAATAGCTGGGATCAACTGTACTAATTCCTTTCATAATTTTAAATACTTCAGTCATGTCACACTGTAATCTTTGCTTAAACTAAAAATGTTCCGCTCTTTCAACCTCTCCTCATAGCTAAAAACCTCTTAGGCCCAAAATCAGCCTAGTCACCCTTTTCTGAACTTTCTCTAGTGTTACTATGTTGCTTTTTGTTATATGGAGTCCAAAATGGTACATAGTACTCCAGATGAGGTCTTACCAGTGTGTGACACAATTTATGCATAACCTCCCCTGACTTCTACTCTACACAGTGAGCTCTAACACCTAACATTCTCTCATCCTTCTTAATTTCCCTTTTACACTGTCTGGATATTAATAGTGACAAGTTCACCACAACTCCTAGGTCCTTCTCATAAAGCGTAATTTCAAGTTTCAGACCTCCTACTTCGTATTAAAATCTAGCATTTCTACTTCATGCGTTACATTTGCTTGCATTATTGAAGCTGGGCACCTTGAGAGAAGACGGGAAAAGAGAAGAAGGGATTACATTTCTTAGCTAGCTAGGAAAGGCCTGGTCATTTTTCTGTTAAACATTATTGTTAGGGAGATGGAAATCTGGTGCGTCCCGCCATGAAAGCCCTCACCTAGAGGAGCAGATAAAGACAGTAACCCCGTTACCATAATTAAATCTCTTTACTTTTAATTAATAAAATGCTCTTTTCCAAAATAATTATCTTTAATGTTCATTAATATTTTAATAACTCCCATTGAAAGGAAAAATAACTGATTCAACTGGTCAAAAAAGAAAGAGACTGTGAAGATGCACTCTGTAAAGCACAATGCTAACCTAACAGAAGGGCAATAATGTGAATTTTTTTTCACCACTCTGCAACTCATGGAAGGATATGTAGGAATGAAAATATGAAAGCTGAATTTTCAAATCAATTGTTTTAAGTAAAGAACTTGCTTCTTCACTTCCAATATTTGTACAATTCTGGGCAGATTATGAAAAAACATTTTTTTACAATCCATAGGATCGGTTTATCTTATAAGTATAAGAATATTTATTGTCATGCAGGCAGTAACACTAAGAATAGGTCTGTTGTGTTTAATCTTCATCACAATACATAAATGATATTTGAATTCATTGTTTAATTACCATGATTAATAGTTCTACTTGACATCAGATACAGGGTCAGGTGAAAACCCAGTTGCAGAATAATCATTAAAACATCACACAAGTTGTTCTACTTGCCTTTCTCTTCATTAATTGCATCAGCACAAATGGACCTCTACCACATACTGTACTCTGCTAATTAGGTCTGCAAATTACCCAGTATTATATAAAAACAAGGTGAATATAAATTGCAAACTTTACATATGTTGGCACATGTCTTTTATTTAATTTACAAAAATGAAATTAAAGAGCAAGTCTTAATAAGACATAAACACATCCTTGCATTAGTTTCAAAGCTGACGTCAAGTCTGTTCATTTAGAAAGCTACAGAAGGCTAGTCAGGCTAACTAATTAATACCAAATGTACTGATGGGTAGGAGGCTGAGGTTAAAAAAGAGGACTCCACGTGTCACAGAAGTGGAAAGAATTTTCCAATTCAAGAGCAATGGGTACTAGACACTGTGTCTCTTAATTGAGTAATTATTACAATATACAACTATGTCATTATACAGGGTATAACCAAAAGCACCTCCACTGCATAGGTATAGACAACAGGGAAATTAACTTTACACTGAGTCTGTCAAGGCTAAGCAATCAAAATAAAATATGATGAAAATGAAAACAAAATCAATAAAATAAATAAAATAAGCTATTTTAGTCAGTTGACCTGCATACTGTATACTGTTTATTGGATCCTACACAACATTTAAACCAGGACACAGTGTACATTCAATTTGTTCCCCTCATAAGCAATTAATGTTCCTCAGTAATTCTGTTGTGTCTTACATTTTCATGGGATGCTCTCAACGAGACGGCACGGTGGTGCAGTGGGTAGCATTGCCGCCTCACAGTTAGGAGATCGGGGTTCGCTTCCTGGGTCCTCCCTGCATGGAGTTTGCATGTTCTCCCCGTGTCTGCATGGGTTTCCTCCGGGTACTCCCGTTTCCTCCACAGTCCAACGACATGCAGGTTAGGTGCATTACCGATTCTACATTGTCCCTACCTAGTGTGTGCTTGGTGTGTGGGCTGGTGCCCTGCCCGGGGTTTGTTTCCTGCCTTGCGCCATGTGTTGGCTGGGATTGGCTCAAGCAGACTCCCATGACCCTGTAGTTAGGATATAGGATGGATGGATAATGGATGGATGGATGCTTTCAATGACATACTTATTGGGAATTTTAGCCAGCTTGTTCAGAAATTATCAAGGATATTTATACTTATCCCAGTGTGATGTTTTAAAGACTACAACTAATGAGAAATTAATTAAAGACTGAACTTGAATTTATCGCCTCATTCATAATAATAAGAGTATAACACATTTTGCAAATGTGAAAAGACAATTTATTTCAACTCTATAAATCCACACATCCCTATTTTAATATAAAAAATGTGTACACTACAATACCCAGATGCTCTACAGACAGCCAAACGACGTTTTGCCATATAGTGGGACTATTCAATGATCCTCACTGATTAGGCTGTGCTGTGTACACCTCCTATGGGAAGTCTAGAAAGGTTATTCTTACTATACTCCCAAACCACCTAAAGTGGCTACAGGAGGAGCAGCTGTTCCACTCTGTATTCCCAATGTATTGCTGAAATGCTCACAGTACTGCAGATTGTATGCCCAGGAACCTTAATTTTGTTTATACTTGAATTTATATTCTTATGACCACTTCTCAAAAGAGGAATTTGGAGGGGAATGGAGACTGATAAACTACAAGTATTATCTGTTAACTTACCCCCAACTTCATCACCATGACCAGAATAACATCTGCTAAACTGCTGCCACTGCACCGATTCGCTGTTCGGTCTCATGATCACCTCTACTGTCACTCATCAATAAGACATCAGGGTACCTGAACACTGGGCAACTTCTCACCCCGTACAAAACAGCTTATTTGTTTCTGGATGAGGAACATCACCTCAGACGTGGAGGTGCTGATTCCCGTTCCATTTAGATCATACTCAGCTCCAAACCATGGTAATGTGTAGTGATGATCACAGTTTAATGAAGACAAGAAGATAACATCATTGGTAAACAGCAGAGACACAATCATTAGATCCACCCCTAGATAGCCTCTAGTCATTGGCTGTGCTTTATCCTGTCCTGAAAATCAAGAAAATAAATGCAGACTAGATGTACCCTTGATAAAGATCAACACTCACATTTAACAGATTCCACTAACTAAAGTGTGATAAGTTAACTCCTGAGGCCTTGTGTATAAACGGTGCGTACGCACAAAAATGTTCCATATGCTTATTTCCATGCTTACATCACGATGTATAAAAACTAAACTTGGCATAAAGCCACACACATTCTCAAACCAGCTCAATCCATTGTGTATGCAAGTTTTTGGCTCGGTTTTCAAACTGGGGGCACCCAGCGTCAAAGCAGTACTATGGTTCCTGTGTGGTTTCCCTTTATTTTTTAGATTCACATCCCTGATGCGGCCTTATCAAATAAACTGAAATTAAACGCATATCGTTTATTAGTTTAAGGAATCTGATTGCAATCAACCTGTAACAATATAATGGTCCATGGAATGGCCAAACTATTATGTAGTTGCTTTAGCATTGTTACTCTCAGCGCACCACTCAGAGTATTTTAACCTACTGTATCTGAGTGTGGAATCACAGCCCTACAGCATCTGATCGGATAAAGGATCATCGGGATACAGCATCTAGCACACGCTGCCTCAGCCATGCACATAGTCTATTTGAACCTCTTCCCTACAGCAAACCCTTCAGAGCCTTTCCTGTAGGGACCTTGTGGTTCAGAAACCATTTGATCCCAAGAGCTCTAAACACACTCAATCAGTCCATCAAATTCTCCTGGTAGAACCATTTGTACTTATAAGCACATTTACCTCACTGTAAACTGCACTACAGTTGTAATACTGCACAACCTTTGTCACTTATGTTTTCATATTGCGTATTTTTCATTGTTTTTTTATCATATTATTATTATCATTATTATTACTGTTATTTTAATTTTATAGGAAAAAAACATCTATGGAGGATTTCCATATTGAATCTCATTGTACCATATAATAACAATAAAGGAAGTCAATTCAATTCAATAGAAGAAAGCGCGTATTTACATATGATGACGACTGGCTTCTAAGTCGATTTAGATTTCTAAGCACTATCTTCTTGGAACTCTTGATATCATTTTTAAGATGAAATGCAGTGAAGTATGTATATTACATTATTAAGATACATTTTACCTTCATTTAAATAATGTATACTGTTAATAATTTAATGCGTGAGCACAGTGGACAGTGGTAGTGATGAGCTACCTCCCCGTTCGGGGATTGTTCCTGCCTCACGCTGTATGCTTGCTAGGACTGGTGCGAACCTGGTTTGATAGATGGATGGAATAATTAAACATGTACTACGAAGATATTTCAAAGTTCCTTAAAAGCTTTGAAGAATCTGTGTTCTAAGCTTAGAGATGGTTTTACATTTATTAAAGAACTGGTTACGTGGAGAAAGAAAAGGAAGGACAGGAAGTGGGCGTTAGTACATTTGAAAGAGACAGTACTGCTGCAATAATTTATTTCATCAAGGATCACGCACAGTGCAGCAAGCATCTTGCAGGAGGCAGGAACAATCTTTGAACGGGGCGCCAGCTCATTGGAACCACTGTGCTCCCATGTTTAATACATGCTTTAATTCATTTCATCATGAAAATGATATCAAGTATACATCTTAGTATTTACATTATTCAGAGAGCTGTAATATCATGAATGTAATGGATTCTGTGTCCTGTCGGAGGAAGAGAAAGCCTGTTTAAGATGCACGTAGTGATTCACACTCATAGAGTACATAGAAGAATACATAGAACACAAAGCATTTAATGTGCTACTTTAGTTACGATGGGATATGAGAAACTAGTAAATTAAACGATTTTAAGATGAAGATTATGATATTTTATTTTAATGACAAAATAAACAACGTGATTAAAATAGAAATTTGAGATTAAAGTTAACATTTCAAGCTTTTATTTCCAATGTGTCCCTATGTTTTTTTCTTTTCTCTGTACCCTAATAAGCTTCCATATGAATCTCAGACGGTAGGCTATGATTCGCCTTTTCACGGCAACTTTGATATCTGATCATTTCTTTTTTATTTTGGGCACTGTGTGACTTTCTTAACTTGAAATTTCAAATTTCTCCGACACTCTGTCACTCAATCGACTTCCTTCTGTTGTTTTTACCACTGCTTAAACCAACAAATAGTAAGTTTTACCTTGCCTCCACTTAGTATTCGCTGAAATTCTTCTATTTTCCCCATGCTTTTGACATTGTCTTTCTTTTCACAGAAAGCTGAACTTAAGGGCTATTTATATTGATTTGCATATTCAAAGAGCTGTAATTCTGGGAGGAGACGGGGTGGGGCAGCAGGCGCGTGTATGTATGTTACATTTCACTCTGACCGGGATTTATGTACAGGAAGAACATGGAAGTTGGAGTATGCACAGATTTATGCATCTAGATTTTTTTGTGTTTACACACATTTCTGTTTTTGTCCAAACACCATGTTTTAGTGTGTATTCTACGCACGCTGTTATACATGAGGCCCCTGCTCTGTAAATACATAGACTAGATATCACATAGTAAGAAGTCCAATTATTAATCACTGAAATAAGTACTACCAATTTCTTCCTTTTTTACCCATGCATATATACATAAAAGTATATACACAGGATGGTGGAGAAAAAGTAGGCCCATATGCATTAAGGTGCCCTGCCACGATTTTAGCAGCATCAAACATGATCTTGAGAAACTAGCAAGAAATCCACATTAACATTTAGTTTCTCTTTGTTAGTTCTCATCTGTGTATATGATGTTTTGCATTCACTGAGACAGAGTATTTTGATTATGGAAGTCCAGGTTGACAATGAGGGATTTAGGAAAAAATTGTGACTGCTCCTGCAAAACACACAAGTCAGCAATCTGTGAAAAAGAGGTACACTACTGGATCTGTGAGAAATGCACAAAAAACAAGAAACCCTTGGTTTGTTTGTACCCTGAGATTCACAACAACATTGTGGATCAAATGGAAAAAAGTCCACATAAGTCAAAGTGGCAATTATCTTATGAGACATGAGTGTCACATGCACTCCATGATTTATAGGCTACATTTACATGCAACATCTCGTATATGTAGTATGTGTATTTGTATGTTTGCGTAGATATAGTATGTACAGTAATCTATACTAATAAAAGGCAAAGCCCTCACTCACTGACTCACTCACTCACTCATCACTAATTCTCCAACTTCCCGTGTAGGTAGAAGGCTGAAATTTGGCAGGCTCATTCCTTACAGCTTACTTACAAAAGTTGGACAGGTTTCATTTCGAAATTCTACGCCTAATGGTCATAACTGGAAGGTATTTTTCTCCATTATCTGTAATGGAGTTGAGCTGGAATGACATGGGGGGGCGGAGTTTCGTGTGACATCATCACGCCTCCCACGTAATCACGTGAACTGACTGTCAACGCAGTGCGTAGAAAACCAGGAAGACCTCCAAAAAGCGCTTAAGAAAACATGCATTATATAATTGAGAAGGCAGCGAAACAATAAGAAGCGAGCAAGTACCATATTCATGAGTGATGCTACCTCGAAAAGAAAGCAAGGTGTAAACCTAAACTTTAAATTAAGTTCATAGACAGGCTACCACTGGCGTTTCACATGCCCACAGGTAATGCGGGATACAAGTTTAATGAGAGGACGCAGGATATAAACGAGAGTTTTGATCACTTTGTAACTAAGTTAAAATTGTAGGTGAAGGGGTGTGCTAATGCAAATTCCGAGAGACTGTGTTTGTGGGGCATTGACAGTTAAGGCGGGTGGGGGAGTCACGTCATCATATCCCCTCCCATTCATCTAATTTCGCTCTGAGCTGAGCTCCGCAGCTAACGCCGTCTTCCGAAGCAACTTTGTCAGACTGCCACCAAATACTCACAGAAAAATCCACAAGTTAATACACACGCTGTCTCTAGAGTTTCTACACACTGAATCCTCCAGGCACTACTTACAAAAGGTCACATTGACAATCGTGTTACGTTATTTTTAAAAACTTTCCTTTTCTTAGCACAAGCACAGCTGAGAAGCTTGATGCATGTGCTCCATAAGGCTTTAAAAATAATGCATTTAATCACACTTTGCATTACAAGCAGATTACATTGATCAGCGCATCCCAATTCATTTTACCCTCGCACCACCTTAGTTTGAGAAGAAGTATGAAAAATATGAGGTTAACACAGAAAAACAGATCACCAATTCAAGCTTTATAAATAATCGATTAAGCCATCAATAATTGTTTTGGTAAAGCCATCCTCCTTCCATTTTATAATTTTTCCGCCACTAGCCATGATTAAATGAACGGTAAAAAGTAAGAGCAAAGCGAGGGTGACTTATTTAGGCAGGCATATATATGACAGCAACACTCATGACAATGTCAATCATGTTACGTTATTATTAAAATGTTTCCTTTTCTTTTCATTACTTCTTTAACACACTACTTCTCCGCTGGCGGGTATTTTGATATATATATATATATATATATCATATAATATATGAATGACCTCCAAAGATCGCTGAAACTTTTGATATCATGAACGTGTCTGCAAAACTGGGTCTCCTGCCCAGCAAAAGTCGAGCAGCCAGCGCGCTGCATAGCTGTGCCGACCTTTGAGACGCTGACTGCGCTTCTGCCTTAAGTCAAAGTGAGCACTTTTAATTTTTTTCATCCTCCCCCTGCGCTATAGCCCAGACAAGTGCAAACACGGGACCCCTTTTCTACACCGCGGCAAATTAATATTAAGGCAATTCACACTTTCTTTTGCATGTGCCATCACAGCCGATTAATGGCAGGGACGTCTCACCAGTCTACACAAGACCCACGCGACTGTCCCCAAAAGCCGATCATAACGCCAGCGAACACATCTCTCTATACTATATAAAAGAAAAAGGCAACTTTCCTTTCTTTACACCTTTTTTCTTTTGATCCCAAACCAAAGCCTTTCTCGCTTAACACTGCAGAGGACACAAAACTAATTTTCTTTAAATGCCGGTAAGGCACATTACCAGAGGCACAAATTTGAACGTTCACATAGAAAATGTAATTTCTATACCACAGCCGTCGTGTAGCGCCTTTCAAAAGGGATCTATTACCAAGAGATGATCCATATACATTTTAGCTGCTGTTAGTTACTTACCTGTTGTGTTACACAGTCTTTAAAATGTAGTTTACCCGCAACCACTCCAGTAGTGCTCAATGTACCTGTACTTCTTAAAAGCGTTAATGTTTTACTGTTTAATAACTTATAGACTATATTTTATTATTTCTCACTTGCACTCAGTGACCAAAGCTATACACACACATATATAAAAGCTATACACACACATATATGCAGACCAGCCGCGGAAAGCCCATCTGAATCAGGAACGTCACTTCCAGTTCCGGCAGAAGAACGTCACTTCCAACGTCAGCCCAGAAGATTGTCACTTCCTGTCCCGATTCCCAGACTGATGTCAGAGAGACATCACTTCCGGTCAACCAACATATACACACAGCTAGGAATATTATAGTATATGTATGTGGCCTGGACCTATAACCCAGCTAAGGCAACCAGGTATATACCGAAAAATGCCCAGCCGGCCTGGGAATATAATAATATTATCTCATTAATTGAGATGATAGACCTCATAAAGGCAGAAACCGCCTTAGGAAGGTCAGAATATGTATGTATTGAGGCAAATTCCTAGGAGGGACCGTGCTCCTCTAATTCCCTTACCCTTAATAGACATCCCTTTTGAGCGGATTGGGGTCGACCTGGTGGGACCCCTAGAACCCTCAGCCAAAGGTCATAAGTATATAATGGTCCTGGTAGATTATGCTACTACAAAAGCTATCGCACGGGAACTAGTGGGAGTATTTGCGCGTGTTGGGATCCCTAAAGAAATCCTGACGGATCAAGGGACTCCTTTTACCTCGCAGGCGTTCAGGGAGACTGCCAAGCTACTTCAAATAAAACATTTAAAGACCGCGGTATATCATCCTCAAACCGATGGTCTTGTAGAGAGGTTTAATCAGACTCTCAAACAGATGTTACGTAAAGTAGTCAATGAGGATGGAAGGAACTGGGATCAGCTCCTCCCCCTTGTCCTTTTTGCATATCGGGAAGTTCCACAAGCCTCCACGGGGTTCTCACCATTTGAATTGCTATATGGACGACAGCCCCGGGGCATATTAGGCGTTTTAAAGAAGGATGGGAGGAAGAGGCCCTCCCATCAACAAATATATTGGAGTATATCGCACAGTTCTGCGATAGATTTGAAAAAATTAGACCCATATTAAAACACATATGGAAAAGGCGCAAGCAGCTCAGGCCCGATGCTATAACCGAGTGCGTCTCTGCGGGAGTTATTTGGTGAAACAACCAAATCGTCGACCCAGCGAGCATTTATCATGTCAATCTGCTGAAACCGTGGAAGGACAGGGATTCTGAACCCTCCTCCGGACAGCCCGCTCTCTCTTTGCTCATCAATTACACCTTAATTTGAACTAATTTGACTCGCCAACAACGTCAGGAGCTATCCTGTCTGTCCCTGAGGTAGTTAGTGAAAAACCAGGTCGGACCTCCCTGATTGCGCATGACATTGTGACAAAACCTGGGGTTATAGTCCGAGAACGCCCATACAGAATTCCCGAGGCAAAAAGGCTGAAGTGGAGTTGGAGATCAGGCGAATGCTGGAGCTAGGTGTGATTGAGGAAAGTTATAGTCCCTGGTCCAGTCCTATCGTTATGGTCGGTAAGCCCGATGGAAGTTGGAGGTTTTGCAATGACTTCCGTCGGCTTAACCAAGTCTCCCAATTTGGCGCCTATCCGATGCAGCGGTGGATGACCTCCTCGGCGGCTAGGACATGCCAAATTTTACTACTCTAGATATGACTAAAGGGTACTGGCAGGTTCCCTTACGGACTCGCTAAGGAAAAACAGCTTCAGCACCCCTAGTGGTCACTGGCAATATCGTGTCCTCCCATTTGGATTACATGGGGCACCTGCGACCTTCCAGCGTCTGGTGGATAAAGTGCTGTCCTCATAATTCATATAGTGCTGCCTACTTGGATGGCGTTGTCATCTATTCCAACACCTGGGAGGAACACATACTGCAGGTTGAAGCTGTATTGCGGACACTAGCAGAAGCTGGACTTGTATCAACCCGAAAAATGTTATTTTGGGTTGGTCGGCCAAATATTTAGGCTATCTAGTGGGCGGGTATATATGTGGTATATATATATATATATATATATATATATATATGTATATATATATATATATATATATATCACACACACACACACACACACACATGCACAGGAGTCCAATCCGCGGGTCACGAGGTGGTTTTACATACATACATACATACATACACACATATATATAATTTGTGTGTGTGTATATATGATGTAGATAGGTATGTATATACTGTATATATATATATGTGTATATGTAGATATGTATATAGATATGTAGATATGAAGATATGTATGTGTATATATATATGTGTGTATATATATATATATATATATATATATATATATATATATGTATGTATGTGTATGTGTGTGTGTGTGTGTGTGTGTATATATATATATGACAGCAGCAATCCAAGCTGTGAGAAAACAGTAAAAAGGAGGCATGTCAGACGTTGTGGTACATTTTCTGATGCAGCTAGACGAAAATAACTTTGTGACGCTGCCGCCAAATACACAAAACAATTACTTTGACAATCATGTTACATTCTTTTTAAAATGTTTCCTTTTCTTTTTCATAACTTCTTTAACACACTACTTCTCCGCTGCCAAGCTGGTATATATATATATATATATATATATATATATATATATATATATATATATATATATATATATATATATATATATATATATATATATATATATAGATAGATAGATAGATAGATAGATAGATAGATAGATAGATAGATAGATAGATAGATATGAGAACAACACTCATATCAATGACAAAAAATTACATTAACAATCATGTTACGTTATTTTTTAAATTTTTCCTTTTCTTTTTCGTACCTTCTTTAACACACTACTTCTCCGCTGCGAAGCGCGGGTATTCTGCTAGTATACAATAATATACAGTGCATCCGGAAAGTATTCACAGCGCATCACTTTTTCCACATTTTGTTATGTTACAGCCTTATTCCAAAATGGATTAAATTAATTTTTTTCCTCAGAATTCCTCACACAACACCCCATAATGACAACATGAAAAAAGTTTACTTGAGATTTTTGCAAATTTATTAAAAATAAAAAAATTGAGAAAGCACCTGTACATAAGTATTCACAGCCTTTGCCATGAAGCTCAAAATTGAGCTCAGGTGTATCCTGTTTCTCCTGATCATCCTTGAGATGTTTCTGCAGCTTAATTGTAGTCCACCTGTGGTAAATTCAGTTAATTGGACATGATTTGGAAAGGCACACACCTGTCTATATAAGGTCCCAAAGTTGACAGTTCATGCCAGAGCAGAAACCAAGCATGAAGTCAAAGGAATTGTCTGTAGACCTCCGAGACAGGATTGTCTCGAGGCACGAATCTGGGGAAGGTTACAGAAAAAAAATTCTACTGATTTGAAGAAAGCACAGTGGCCTTCCTCGTCCATAAGTGGAAGAAGTTTGAAACCACCAGACTCTTCCTAGAGCTGGCCAGCCATCTAAACTGAGCGATTGGGAGAGAAGGGCCTTAGTCAGGGAGGTGACCAAGAACCTGATGGTCACTCTGTCAGAGCCCCAGAGGTCCTCTGTGGAGAGAGCACAAACCTTCCAGAAGGACAACCATCTCTGAAGCAATCCACCAATCAGGCCTGTATGGTAGAGTGGCCAGACGGAAGCCACTCCTTAGTAAAGGCACATGGCAGTCCACCTGGAGTTTGAAAAAAGGCACCTTGAAGGACTCTCAGACCATGAGACACAAAATTCTCTGGTCTGATGAGACAAAGATTGAACTCTTTGGTGTGAATGCCAGGCATCACGTTTGGAGGAAATCAGGCACCGCTTAACATCAGGCCAATACCATCCCTACAGTGAAGCATGGTGGTGTTGGGATTTTTTTCAACGGCAGGAGCTGGGAGACTAGTCAGGATAAAGGGAAAGATGACTGCAGCAATGTACAGAGACATCCTGGATGAAAACCAGCTCCAGAGTGCTCTTGACCTCAGACTGGGGCGACAGTTCATCTTTCAGCAGGACAACGACTCTAAGCACACAGCCAAGATATCAAAGGAGTGGCTTCTGGACAACTCTGTGAATGTCCTTGAGTGGCCCAGCCAGAGCCCAGACTTGAATACGATTGAACATCTCTGGAGAGATCTTAAAATGGCTGTGCACCGACGCTTCCCATCCAACCTGATGGAGCTTGAGAGGTGCTGCAAAGAGGAATGGGCGATACTGGCCAAGGATAGGTGTGCCAAGCTTGTGGCATCATATTCAAAAAGACTTGAGGCTGTAATTGCTGCCAAAGGTGCATCGACAAAGTATTGAGCAAAGGCTGTGAATACTTATGTACATGTGATTTCTCAGTTTTTTTATTTTTAATAAATTTGCAAAAACCTCAAGTAAACTTTTTTCACGTTGTCATTATGGGGTGTTGTGTGAAGAATGTGGAGGAAAAAAATGAATTTAATCCATTTTAGAATAAAGCTGTAACATAACAAAATGTGGAAAAAGTGATGCACTGTATATATATATATATATATATATATATATATATATATATATATATATATATATATATATATATATATATATATATACTATATATATATATATATATATATATATACTGATAATGTTGCCTACATGTACTGAGAAAGCCAAGTTCCAAATTGTAATGATACCCTTCCACCCCAAATTGAAAGTATAGTCAGCTGTACAGGATACCCGCAGAAGAGACGGCAAAGACCTGCAATCAAAAATGTGGTTTCTGTGCTGCAGCAAAATGTCCTGATCATGTTAACAAGACTAAACTCTCAAGGAATGAAAACTAACTGAGCAGCATAACATGGAAAAAACATCAGTCAGCTGCTACTAGCCAGCAACATTTTATGTGGTCGATAACTCAAATACGCTCTTAAAAATGTCAGATCCTGTAGATCATAAATTGAAAACCCTGAAATATGCCTTGTGGGGATTTAAACCGAAATGAATAGTCCCATTTTAATCACAGCAATGCCAGCAGAAACCCATGACACCCAGGACACGTGGATGACATTAATGGGATAAAACTTGTGCCTTCAAGATCATTTCTGGGTTTCCTAAATGTAGGAATCCATCAACTTTATACAAAATCACATGCATTCAAGATGATGGCTTGCTATTACTAAGAAATGCACCCTTGCAAAGGGACCTTCATCTGACAAAATTAATTTGAAACTTTCATGCTTTTCCTGCCAAACTATTATAGTCAACTTTAAGAATAGTATTTTAGTTGTTCTCATGATTTATAATTCAATAACCAGATAAATAAAAATAATAATTTAGGAATAAATTATAATTTTGCATCTTTACATCCTTCATTTCTTTGATGAGAAGAAATTCTGTAATTTGTTAAGACCCACAAACCACAATCTGCTTTGTTTATGTTAATCCTTTTTGAAAATGACTAATACTCTGTGCATGATGCTTGCTATAATTGCCATATTTAGTTTTTAAATATATTTAATTGCTTTATTTCAGTAATAAGTTAACATTAAAATAATTTGGGGATAATCTTCCCTGCATGTAGGTCAATGTCAGTCCGAACTATGTATGAATTTGACTTTACAAAGTACAGTAAATGATTAGATTTCATATTTAACTCACAATTTGGGCAGATTTTTATAACACAATCCTGTACACCTGCTATCTGTCTCATTTGTATTGAATGTCTAAAGTGAATGGGAAGGCAAAGGCCATTAAGTTTGACTGCAGCAGGAAAAATCAACAAAATAAGCACTGCATGCAGAATAAGAGGAGCAGGCCTCTGCATTTTATATCTTTTCCATGAAGCTTTTTCTGGGTCAGTTTAGAAATGTCAATCAACCTAATCTGCACATCTGGTTTGGTGTGCAAGGAAAACTAGAATACCCAAAGAAAATCCATACAACTAATAATTAAAAATTCTGCAGCAAAGAACATTCAGTAACTAAAACCAGACAAGACGATCATTAGAGTAACTGTAACTCTTAAGTCTTCCCATTGCCATCCAGTCAGTATGTTTAAAAGCCTTCTTCAAATATGCACACTTGTGAAATGCTTTGCTTTCTTAGCTTACAGAACTCATTAATGCTTCAGAATGAAAAGCATGATGTATATATTTTTTTATTTCCTAGGATAAAGAGACGTTCTACGCGCATACCTGGATGAAACCTGAGTGTTGCCATGCAGTGGGCGACACCTCAGCACCACACCAGTTCTGATCTCCAACAGGCCTGACCCCATTGGCTCTCCGGCGGTTTTCACTTATAGGGGATGAGGCTCCCAAGGGATTTCCCCACCCCCTTCATAATGAGAGCAGCCGCCCATGCAAAGCTACTCCGACAGAGAGCAGAAAGAAGTCCTGTTTGTCGTTTTGGCTGGAGTGGCAATCCTCCTACAAACCCCCAAGTTTTCCTTGCAAGTTGGATGACCACTTGCAGGGCAGATGCAGTTTAACTTCATATCTAGGACTTTCCAGGTCGCTGGAAAGAGGTGTTTGGCACTCCCGCCATTTTTGCAAAAGGATGAAGGTCCAAATCTGGAGAGTCCTGGTGATTCCTGTCTTGCTATATGGTTGCGAGACATGAACGCTATCCAGTGACCTGAGACAAAGACTGGACTCCTTTGGTACTGTGTCTCTTTGGAGAATTCTTGGGTACCACTGGTTTGACTTAAATGAGTGGTTGCTCATGGAGTCCCAAATGACGCACATTACCTGCATTGTGACAGAGCATCAGTTATGTCACTATGGCAACATGGCATGCAATGTGGTGTGCTCCCCAAACTGAGCTGACCTGGGATAAATAAAATTAAGTATTATGCTCTGTGGGAGTGAGACATGGCTGAAGAAAACAGAATATGAAGCCAAGCTGCAAAGAACAGTAAATGAAAAGGTCGATGTGTATAGACTTGCTTTTTGGACACTGCAAGTAAAGCTTGTTATTTTTCAAGAAGCGAAGGAACATTAGGATTGTAGTACTTTTTTATGAAAATGTGCTATATAAATAAATGTTGTTGTTGTTGTTGTACTGCATACCAGAGACAACAACATGGACTGAGACAAAGATGAATTCAGAGTTAAGAGAAAAACTTAGTATGGAGGCAGTGGGTGTGTCATGGAGAAACACATTAAGATGATTTGGGCCTGTGACAGGCAGAAGATGTGGAGATGGATGGGATGAGGCCAAGAGGAAGGCCAAAGAAGACATGGTTAAAATATGTGTCAGATTATTTTAAATAAAATGGCCTCAAAAGACCATGGAGAGTACAGGAAAAAGATCTGGGGGGCAATCGGCTAACCTAGGCAAACCCAAGAAATGGCTGTTGAATGTAAAACTATTCTCCTGAAAAGTTATGCTAATTTTGGAGAATTTATGGTCTTGTCAGAAAGAATTAACTCTTTTGTGAGCTCGCCTGTTGAAACACCAGAAGAGCTCATTTTTGACCCAGATACTCTCATGAGTGAAGTTGTAGAACAGAAATAGTATTCTCTATTTTCTGCCCATGCAGAGCTTAAATGTACTAAGGAATTCATCTTGCTGCCTTCTTCAGCAAAAAATGTTCAGGAATATGTTTCTGACTGCACCATCTGCAACTGTAGCAAACCCATTACTGAGTTTCTTGTAGGTTTGTTTAGGCCTTTAGCTCCTCCCATTCAACCCTTGGGAGGAAATCTTTTTAGACATTATTACAGATTTACCACCTTTCCATGGTTTTACCAGAAAACCGTTTACAGTTGACCGTCTTTCTATGATTGCTCACTTTATCCCACTGAAGAAACTCCCATCTGCTAACAACTGTGCTGTGATTTCTGTTAAAGAATTTATGTAGCTTCAAGGACTTCCAAATTCAATTATGTAAGGCTTAATTCTACGGTTTGTTTCACAATTTCAGACATGTTTTTAGAAAAATCTCAGTTAAAGCTGAAAATAATGGTAAGTTTGAACAGGCAAACTGGGACCGTGAAAAATGCTGGAGTTGTAACAATTCACAATTGGACTTTATTGCAAATTAAGAATTATAGTATCTGCTAATCTCTTGCTTACTATGGGTATTTCCCCGTTTTAATGTCTGAATGAATAATTTTAAGATAAAACATCTTGAGATCAACTCTGAATCTTCATCATTTCATAAGTCTTTGTATCTTTTTCAGACACCATAAAAAGAAGTGATTGGTGGTTCAAGAGAAATATTAACATCTGGAACCTCTGCAAAACAAATTTCAGGTTGGACGGAGTCTCTTGACAAGACATATCCACTTCAGCGTTCCATGCTAAAAACTAGGTCTATGTTTTATTAGACTTATTAGTCCTTACACGGTTTTAAACAAGGTCATCCCTGTTGCCTATAAACTGGCCTAGAGCAAATTTCAAAAATCAGGAATGGTCTCTCCTAGACTTTCTTGTATACTCAGATATGGGGATGGATATTTGAAGAGTAAACTGCAAGACAATGATTATATTTTTATATTATGTACATTAAAGAACAATTAAGAACAAATAAAATCAAGTTAATAATATATTGAACAATTATTATAAAAGTAAAGTTGAATAAATCAGACTCTGCAGCTGCATGAATAAAAAAGTACCACTTTCGGTTAGCAGAAATAGCTCAAACGTTATTAGAGATCTATGTTTTGTACCTAATATTTGTATGCAGAACTTGGTTGACCTAACTGAAAGCATACTCAAGTTATCACGTTTACATACACACAAACACACAGACAGACACAATGACATAATTCTAAAAATGGTATTTTCGGATTCAAGGAGGTCTAAAACGTTGAGATTCATCAAAATCTCAAGGTACAATTTTGAAAAATGACGATACTTTTCCTATACTTTGTACTTTTTATGTTTCCCAGTTAAAACAAGTTCTTTTAAGCAGTTCATACTGTAAAAGAACCATCCTGCAGATTGATGAATATTGTGAATATGAATTAGATTCCAAACATAGGGGTAGGCAGATTTATCATTTTGACCACTGGTTTGTCCTAAATAGAAATGTGACTTTCATGCCCATTGCCTTCTTTATGAATTTCAAACATTTTCCTTCAACACCAGATGGATGTGTTCAGAGGCCGTGCCTTAAGGGGAGACCTTTGTCATGAAGTTCAAAGGTGAATTTGAATTGTTTTCAATATTTTCATTTCCCAATTAAATTTTTTCCGTATTATTTTTACTTTTACACAATGCCATTTGATTTCTCCCAGGACAGCCATATTATTTACTGTGTTGCAGTGCATGCCTGTCATCTGGCACACTTTGTTTAATGCTATTCTCTCCTGACAGTATCAACAAATTTATTTTCATGTTTATTTTTGATTTCTGGGTTATGAACTCATTGTCTGATGTTGACCTTGCTTTTAGTTTAATCCTCTGAGAACAGCCCGATTCGACTTTTTTGTAACTGTCCTTTCACTGAGGAATATTTTTGGGTTTTTTTTTATGTCTATTTTTCCCTGGACACTTACTGTCTACTTAATCTCTTTGTTAATATGCTGTTCCCCATTTCTTGATCCTCCAAATTTCATTGACAAATTTGATATTTTACTAATTTTCTAAACTAATATTCCACTTCAGAGTTCTCCTGTCTACTTTGACGGCGTCACATACAGACACCGAGTGCATTCACATGCATAGGAGCAATTCAGCATCAAAAATTAATTTCACATTATTTTTCATCCATCCATTATCCAACCCGCTATATCCTAACTACAGGGTCACGGGGGTCTGCTGGAGCCAATCCTAGCCAACACAGGGCGCAAGGCAGGAATCAGACCCCGGGAAGGGCGCCAGCCCACCGCAGGACATTATTTTTCTTTGGTTTAAAATGTATTTCAGCAGTAAATGAAAATGCATGCATATTACAGCCTCAGTTCAGGTTTATTCCCAAATCGATGTCTGCACAAGCTCATTTTAACCTGCTGGCACTGCTTTCAGGCATCTGAAAATGATGATACTAAAGCTGCCGTTCTGGCGCTGGCTCTCTGAAGCAGACCTTCCAGTGGTTTACTGTGCTAATGCTTTTCGGGGTTCAATTAATTTCTCTGTTTCCATAATGAATTTTTCTCGGTACTTGATGTCTGGATCTTTCCAAGTTGCTCCTAGTGTCCGCCAATCACACATTCTTGTCTACACCTTACACTTCAGTTTTAATTTTTATTGTACTCACAAATTTTACAGTTTGATGCTGTTCTTTTATCCTGTTTACTTTGGAAAGCATATTGGGATGGTGCACACTGTCAATGGTGCAACATAACACTGGAGGATGACTAACTTCCATTACGAGTGAAATAAAACCGTAATTAGAATTGTACATTATAAAATTTTTTCTAAAATCTAAAATACTGAAATTTAAAAATGAAACGAGGTCTCAAAACCACAGGGTATTCTAAATTTGCCCTAACCCTACATTTTAACAAGTTACTAAAAGGTGCAGTCACAGGTTTAACTTTACAACATTTGTTTGCACTCTCTAGTAGTTTTTGTTGTCCACTTTATCTCGATGGCATGTTTTAATTTACAAGCATTTGCGTAAAAACAATGGAATAAAAGAGGACAGGATTATACTTCTTAATCCACTTGGGTCGTTCGCCTTCAGAATAAAGCTTATATGAAACATGTTATTTCTGAGCACTTTTGAGGCGAATATTGGCAAAAAAGTATATTTTTGAATAGTTTGAATAAAATAAAAAAAAATTATATTTACAGGGAAACTGAGCACTGCACAAAGTCAATATCTGTTTGAGAAAGTATACATTTCCACAAGTGTTATAATATATGGACATTATACTTATTGTGTTGAAAGTGTTGTTGAAAGCATTGTGAGAAGGATGTATGAAATGCTTTATTTAGAATGCATGCAAATAAACTGATATGGCTGGCACAATCTACTTTAATGTAGTCAATTTTTTTTAAAGTCCTCGCACCACAACCTAATACCATTTATATTTTTAAAGTTATATTTTTTACTTCTAAACATTCAAAATGCATATTACCAATAATACTTACATATAAAAAAACAAATACAAATACACAATTGCCTTGATTGCTTTAAAGAACATTACATTGGGTTATAAACTCAGTCTTTACTGCCTAAAATGATCAGCATACTGAAAATTACAATACATAATTCAAAACACAACCCATACATATCGAGTGAAATGCCCCTTTTAAATGATTTATTTATGCTTTAGGGCATTTTATCTAACAGCATATCAGGCTGAGAAATACCATGCACAGCGAGTTTCAATGCAGTGAATTTTACAAAAAAAGACTAGCACATTGCACACCATACTAATATTCTTTGTGGTCTATGGCCGGCTTGTCATCCCGGCCAATACCCCCAGGCCACCAGGTGGAGCTCTCCCTGCAGCATGGAGGGGCCCTGATTATTAGCAGGAAATCCTGGACTATGGAGTTTTCCTTTACAGCCCTGCTGGATACCACAGGGGACAACAGAGGATGCTGCAAGGAGGACTAGAGAATCATATGTGCCCTATAACCCGGAAGTACATCATAGGCAAAGCAACAGGGGAAATGACGTGCTTCCGGGATGAAGAAGATGACTTTTTTTTATCTGACCCAGAAGTGATAGGAGGTCACATGGATTGAAGGATTAAGAACACTCCCGGGTCAGGAACTATAAAAGGACGATGGGAAATCCCAGACGTTGAGCTGAGCTGGGTGGAAGGGTGGCAACACGTCTGGGAGTGGTGGAGTGTTTATTGTATTGGAGAATTGATTATTGAATGAGTATGGCAGAGAGGAGGGTGCTTTGTGAACTGTGTATTAATAAAAAGTCAAATTATTGGACTTTTACCTGGTGTCTGGCGTTTGGTCTGAGGGCTCAAGAGGACGATAGCGCCCTCTATCTGTCACAGCTTATACAGTAACAAAAAGAAGACAATTGCATAACAATTGTCTATTTATAAAGTTCAGATATACTGATAATTACCATGAACCAATAAAGTTATATTTTAAAATGAAAAATGTTTATCAAAATGATCAATGATCACCTACTGCACATGCAGGAGAAAGCATTCATTGTAGATTACAAACATGTCCCTAATAATACACCCCTCCATTGAACTACTTATCTGTATACTAACTTTTTACTAATGTAATGTTCCATTTTTAAAATGAATAAAATTAATTAAAATAAACCACCAGCACAGAAACACCTAACAGGTACCCTATTACAACACATTCAAATGTCCTCACTAAATATAATAAACCAAGAACTATGCATTTGCTCTTTCACAATCTCGTTCACTCTGAAACACTTTCAAGATGAACAACTCAAAATGCAGGGATGACGGAGCAAATAACAAACCCACAATCTAGCTTACATGGGCCAATCTGCTCAAATTGCTTATCATGCTTGCAGTAATTTTGTTGCTTTGATTATTTTTATTTCACAAATACAGTATTTTTTGTCATTTGGTTTTGTTTTAACAAGTCTTGCTTTTTTAGTATGTTCATCTTGTTCTAAGTGTTACCTTAACCTTGATATAGCAGCAATAAGGACATTTTATAAACAAATCACCACATAGACACTCACTCTCAAAAAACAAAACATATGTAATATTTTTCAACTTACAAATTATCAGTTAAAAACATATTTGTATCTTTGAAAGCACTGACATTTCCACTTGTTTCACTGAATGTTCCATTTTCTCAGATTAGACTAATAATGCTTATCTAAGAAGACGGGACAGACAGTAGCATACCATGATGTGGAGTCAAACCAGTTAGAAAAACACAATCACGATCAGACAAAAACAACATTGTACTATAGCTGAATACTCTGCTGTGCGGCCTCCAGTGGCACCCGTAGCAATTTAATTTCCAGTCAGCACCAATGTCCTGAACCTGTAATGTTATATGAAAGTAGGAGTCATTTCTGGGACCTACACTGATCATCAATACTTTCTTACCACTCTGTTGTTGTACACACCTTCAATTATTTACAGCTAGTAACTATGTAAATTCAGCACTACCCCCTACATTATTAGTTACTAATGATAATTCAAATGAAGAATACTAAAAAAATTAATAGAAATGAGAAATGGAGGTTATTCATGGGTGAATCAGATGACAGTACTTCAATATTCACAGTACTTGAGTCCCTGCTGGGGAATTCTTTCTGTAATTTTTTTTCATTCTTTCAGTGTCCTTTTAGCTAGAAACTCCTAACATTTTTACCAGTCTAAAGATACCCATTCATGTTAAATGGCAGTGACTGTAAAGTCCCTATTACTGTGAACTAAACCTCTGGGTGATGTTAAGGTTTGAGCTCCTGCCCAGTGCTATCAGACAGCTGACAAACCTATTCTGCTACAAAAAAAAGGATTAATAGGAAGAAAGGTATAGCAATACTCCAAAAAAAAAAAAAACATGGATATGTACTCAAGTGTCTTTGAAGGCCTAATAAAATGTAACACAAAATAAGACAGCATTTCCCTTTAACCAAAATGTCTGTACTAAAAATGAGCCAAAACACTATGGTGAATACTGCCTTTGGTTAAAGTCATAACCCACTTAAACAAATCTTTGAATAAAAAGAAAAATAACGTGAATGGAGGTAGTAATGAGCTAAATAATTCAGATACACTTTATTTCACATAGCTTCTATCTATAATGGTCACTGCTCTCATTAAAAGTGCAGTTCTTCACATTCATACTTTTATACAGTTGGTGTGCGGCAGGTTAAGGGCTTTGCTTAGGGCCAGACCAAGGATCAGAGGTGGTGGCTGAATTGGCAACTTTTGGAACTTCTAGCCATTTAAAGTATACTATCACTATGAAGTGTTCTGCATAAAATGAAACCTGTTTTATTGTTGTAATCAAATTACATTTTTCCAAACCAGTTTCTCTTTCTTCACTTTAAGCTGGGAGGGGGTTTAGTCACTAGGAGCTTAGTGTCTACCATTCTCTACTGATAGCCAGTAAGCATTTACGAGGTGTGGCAGAAAAGTAATGAGACTGATTTTTCATTTACCAAAGTTTTTCTTTTTTTGAAACATCAATGTTATCCCCTTCAAAGTACTTCCCTTGGGCAGCTACACACCGATGGAGACGTTGTTCCCACTGTTGGTAGCAGCGCTGGAAGTCTTCAACCGGTATGGTCTTCAGCATGTCCGTTACACTCTTTTGGATGTTTTCTAAAGTCCCGAAATGACATCCTTTGAGGACATTTTTCAGTTTAGGAAAAGGAAAAAGTCACACGGACTGAGGTCAGGTGAATAAGGGGCTGGGGAACCACAGGAATGCGTTTGAGGTCAAAAATTCTGTCATGGAGAGTGCAGTTTTTCGGCACCATTTTGGCACAGACCTTTCGCATGTGCAAATGTTCAGTCAAAATTTGATGAACGGTAAATCTGTTCAAATTTAATTGTTCACTCAACATTCTTAATGTTAAACGACGGTCTGATCTCACAAGAGTGTTCACGCGTTTGATGTTTTCATTGGTTTTCGAAGTTGAAGTCCTCCCTGAACGGTGTTCATCTTCAACGTGTTTTCTGCCTTCCAAAAATGATTTGTGCCAGCGAAAAACTTGAGCTCGGGATAAAGAATGTTCCCCACAGGCCTGTTTTAGCTTTTCAAACGTCATTTGACGTTTAATGGCACAACGTTGCTCCAAATTCCGCTGTTCCATTTTGCGTGACGCACAACCAAAAACACAACTTCGCTAATAGCAGTCACAAAAATCACGTAGTTAACGGAAGGAGTTGAAACTCGCACTGAGCTATGGGAGGGTTCTGATACACTTGCTCTATCAAGGACAACAGCGCAGCGTTGCCAGATCGCTTGCAGTGTTGCCAGTCTCATTACTTTTCTGCCACACCTCGTATTTGTTTATTCATTATAATTTTTTTTTATAAAATCATAGGCTGCTGTGTTAAAAAAATGAATGGAGGGGTTGGTCCCAGTTTAAGCCCCCACCTCCATTCAACATACCTACCATTTTATGTCCCCAGCTAAATCCAATTCAAGGATAAAGGGCACATGTGAGGCTGGAAGCAGCTCTTGATAGTGTGCTGGTCCACTGCAGGGCACACTCACTCAAACAAGACCTCCTAATTGACCTAACAGGCATGTCTTCACTATATTGACGGCTGCAATATTTGTATAAACATGGTAAAAATGTGCAAACTCCACACAAAAAGTGATTGGGACAATATTTATACCTGCAGCCTGCACCACTGCACAGCACTAAAATTAATTACTAAAAAAGACTACGACTTTTAACTGTGTGCTGCCAATTGAATAAATGGCGATAGACAAAAACTCAAAGGGGTATTTCAGTTGCAGCAATTATTTTTAAAATCTTTGCAGTGAGTTCTGGTCTTTGTGTTTTGCTTCTTATTCGCTTATCTGCTTTGCTTTCCATTTTGTTTTCATTATTTAACATCTAGTCAGTTTTTCTAGTATGAGCAGACGTTTCAGCTTCAACTTTGTTTTTGCACATTTCCTTAGTATTTCATGGGCTCGTAGACTTTAATGCACATAATAAAATATCATGCTGTCTGTGTGATTCATTTCCTATTCACACAAAATATTAGGAACTACAGTGAAGGCATACAAATTGCTGTACTTAAAGGCTTTATTGGAATGACAAGTAAGTAAACGTGTAGCCCTCAATCACATTCAATTATATCATAATATAAATACCTCCATTTCATACATGAAGACAGACCACATAATGGACGGGGAGAGCTTTTTTCCCCCTACTTTTCTGGATCATTAATGCTCTGCTTTGCTACAGTACACAACTTTCACACCATGATGTGAACAGAATGCTGCTTCAAATAACTGCCCACTGCAGTTTATGGCTGAAAAACCTCCAAATAAATTTAAAAATGACCCAAAGTGGCTTGAAAGAAAACAGCTGTGCTCAGTGGTTAATGGTGCACTACTGCCATCATGTGGCAGAAATGGCACTTCCTCCTCACGGCAGGGAATGAAGGAGTTTCATCATTTACTGTGTGTGTGTGTGTGCACTTCCAGGACAGAACACATTTTTTGAAGACACTTTGGCAGTAAATTCACTTACACTGCCCAAGCATTGCTAAGCCTGAAAGATCACTAGATATTTTATATTACTGAAGTAACATACAAGGTTTAACAAGATAACAAACAGCACTTTACAGGTAGACATCTATAATACAAAGCAGTGTAATAAAACATTTAGTCTATGACAGATTTCAGACACGTTGCTTTCTGACATTAGTATGGCACTTTGGATTTCCTCAACACTGTAGGAAAACAGAATTTTTTGCTTCCACAATACGAACGACTATTGAAATGGAAAAAATCATTCAGCCTTTTCTAAACTTGATTAATCCAATAGACTTTCATGGGTTTAGCCAATCATTCATAATCAGAACACAGATGCCAGCACTTGCTTTCCTTAATACAGTCCATCAATAAAGTCAACAAACAACTCTGAACAATTATTTTCCTTTAAATCATCAAAGATGGAAGACTTTTTTGTTTTCTCTTTCTTTAGCTCAGAGAGAACCACTAAATGATCCCAGATAGAATGCTCAGTGTGTATTGAACCTGCTGTAAAAAGGCACTATATCAAGGAAAGACTGGCTAAAGATTAACTGATGAAAGGCATTCAACCATAATTACGCATGTCTAATTATATACTAAGCAGTCTTTCATGATGACTAAGTGACCTGCACGGAGTATCAAAACAGAACACAATTAAACTTTTAATAGTGAAAGGGCCTCAGAAAGCGAAGAAAACAAGGGAGGGGTTGGGTTTGTCCATGAACGTCTGCGGGTTAAAAACAGTGTTGAAGAACATCTTAGAATGGATCATTTTATTTTAAAAGTTGGGTAGCAAGATAGTATCATTAAAAACTGCTGCTTGCGTCATCAGTGGTTTAATTCTGTGCACATAATTAAAGTCTGCCTGTAATGGCTTACAGCTGCAGTATTCATTTAGTATTATATAAATCATTAAAAACAGCAGAAAAGGGCACTTCGCACCACCTTCGAACATTTAATGAGCCTTCATTGTAGCAAGTCAAGACATTTCACCTCGCATTTAAGCTGAAAGCAAACAAATTGTTTAGTGGTGTTTAAATTAATCCACATAACACCGTATTAAAAAACCACAATGAAGAAAATGTATATTTGTAACGGTTTTCCTTTTTTTTTAGGCAACATTATGCTGTAAATTAAAATTTTAACACCTTATAATTAGGAAAGAATTCAGACAGCTCCTGGCAACACTTTCCAGCCCAACAGGAAAGACCAACATTAAAATGATGGCAGACAACAAACTTGGGATATCTGAATTAACTGAACTAACTATATTGTCCCCAAGTTAGTACTTCATGCAGGCACCGCTAAAAGTATATTTCCACAAACACGGTATATACATTCAATCTGGAAACAAAAATACAATTATAAATCTATATTTAGCATTGCAACAAGTCTGCCAGCTTCAGGAAGGTGTGTGCAGCCTGCAATATCAAAAGCAAAGCATATTCTGTGACACACTCTTGCAACCGGTCCAGCTATTTGGAATAACATTTCTTAAACAAATATTAAAATAAAAACAGCATTTGAATTAATGTTCACTCTAAAAAAGCAGTACTGATTAAACAGAAATAGATGAGCATTAAGGAAGGCCATAAATGACAGTAACAGCACCAAGTTAAGACCTCTGCACTGGGCAGATATGGGCAAGATTCATGATTATTTATTGATCTGTGCTTTCTGACACCTTATAAATCAGAGCGCTCTAGTATACAGGCGGCTTTCCCAGATTACACAGGGGAAAGCCTGTATCTCCGAAGGCCACCCCAGAGACTAAAAAGTGGACCGAGCAGACATGAGGCCTTTGTATATGGGCTGTTTTATATTAAGCTTAAACGTGTGTGACATGAACGCGCCGTTGGTCCGCAGACAGGTGGTTACACTGAGGTGGTCCTTAATTTGGATTTTATTGATTTTATTCAATAAATTACTAAATACAAGTTCCAGATATTCCATAGACAAAGCAGCTTGACAGTTAAGTCAGCAGGGGACTGAGAGAGAGGTTAATTTTGTAAGCAATAAGCAAATGGGAGGTCCGGAAAATGCAAGAGCTGGAAAAGGAGTGCAGCTATATGAATAACAGCAAAAAAGGAAAGGGGAGGATAAAACTATTCAAACAGAGTTACAACATCCTATATGATGTGGCTGGGCTGGTTTAACAAAAGTGAACTCCCTCATCTTTAACTTGGAAGCACTCCACTCTTGTGAACAAAGCTGTTAACAATAAATATATCCCATAAAATATTCTTAAACCTACTCAATTTAATTCAGGGTTGAGGGATCTCTGAGCCGGTCCTTGAAACACTCGGTACAAGACAGGAGATGCCAGTCCATCGCAAGGTCCACAAACCCCCTAAACCCAAACTCGTAACTGGAATTGTCTTTGGTGATGTCAGAGGAAAAATTAATGTGCAGACTTCAAACGGACAATGACCAGGCAGGTATGAGATTCAAGCTTAGGATGCTGGATTCATGAAACAGCAGTGTTAACCACTGCACTAATGTGCAACCTATAACTTCTCCCATTAAATGCTATACACTAACTGAGCAAATTATTGGCCGATTACTGTATATAATTGCATGGATAAGCAGTGAGTGTATATAAAATAGAAATATACATTATTCAAACATGCATTTTAAATCAATTAATTCTATAATAATAATAATAATAATACATTTTATTTATATGGCGCCTTTCTCATGCTCAAGGCACTTACAGAATATAAGAAAGAACAGCAGGGTATACAGCGTATAGCATTGTACAAACCAAATAAATAAATAAAGAAGATTAAGACAGTAAATTCAGAGAAAGCCTAATGCTATACTAATACTCGAAATAGCCTCAATTCTTCATGGCACAGATTCCATAAGATGTTGCAAACATTCCATAATCATGGACATGATTCAATCACACGATTTCTGCAGATTTCTTAGCTGTACATTTATGTGGCCAATCTTGCATTCTAACTCATGCTAAAGGTGTTCTATTGGATTCAAATCTGGTGACTTGGAAGGCCAATGAAGAACATTAAACTCATTCCCATGTTCATGAAACCAGTTTAAGACAAACTTTGGCTTTGTGACATAGTGCATTATCATGCTGGAATCAGCCATTAGAAGATGGGTATGTTGTGGACATAAAAGCAAGCATACGATCAGCAACAATTCCCAAATATGAAATGGCATTCATGCAACAATTGATTGCTACTAACAAACCAAAAAGATTGCTAAAAATAATTCCCTAAATCATTTCACCACCACCAGCCTGGGCAGCTGACACAAGGCAGGTTGGGTAATTGGACTCATTCATGCAGTTAGCAACAAATTCTAACCCTACCATCGGTCTGGCCATTCTCCTCTGACCTGACTCATCAACAAAGCCTTTCTGTCCACAGAAATGCTGCTCACTGGGTGTTTTTTGTTTCTTGCACCATTCTGACTAAACTCTAGAGAATGGTAATGTGTGAACATCCCAGGAGATCACCAGTTACAGAAATACTCAAACCAGCCTGTCTGCCACCAACAATCATGGCATGGTTGAAACCACTGAGATCACATTTTTTCCCCATTCTGATGTTTGATGTAAACATTAACTGAAGCTCCTGACCTGTATCTGATTTTATGCATTGCACTGCTGCCACATGATTGGCTGATTAGATAATTAAATGGATGAAGCAGGTGTGCAGAAGTTCCTAATAATCTGCTCACTAAGTGTAAATAAAATATAAAAAATAAAAGACAAAAAATATATATGACCATCTCTTGGTGCAAGGCAGGCACCAACCCTCTACTGGGTGCCATTCCATTGCAGAAAAGAAAGTACAGTACTGTATAAAATGCTAATTGTAATCATACAATTTCACACTTCAGAGTCATTGAGGGCAAAGCCCCTCCCAGCAGCAGTATAAATAAATGCATATTGGATGCCAGTACATTGCAAAACTCGCATCAGACCAATATAAAGAAATTAAGTGGATTAACCAAAATAGCAACACACACATTTTTAGAAAACCAGGGTACTTGGAAATAAGCCGTACAGAAAAAAGAGCAAACTCCTTGCAGAGACGGCCCTAAATGGAACTAAAGTCTGTCATAGCTGTCAGGCAGAAGCCAACCTTTTCCCACCATTGTACCCTAATGTTTAAAGATATAATTAAATAAAATACAATGTAACTCAATTTTAATTTAAAAACTAGATTACGATTTCAAATGGGTTCACAATAAAAACAAAAAGCTGTATTACCATTAAACACAATGTTCTGGCTTTCACATTGGTTTGCATTTCAGTTATTAATTAATGTCCCCAGAGTTCACCTGCTGTCCTACATCTGATTAACATCACAGTTACTAAGCTGCCACATTCAGACCACACATACACAGTTCAAATCTTTTAATATATTACAGTTGTCTTACCTGAATTTCTTTGTGTAACAGAAGTGTGGTTTAAAATGGGTTTAACTAAAGCCTCCCTTAGGAGAGATGAAGGAGGTTACTTTCGAACATCTGTAAAGTACAAGTCATTAGAGGTTCCCATAGCCGTGAAGTTTGCACGCACTTGGCAGGAGCACCTAGGTTATATTTAGAAGCCATGTGCATTAGCTGAATAACTATGGTTACTGTACATATCCTGCATATCACATAGGCCCTTTAATACGGCATCACAAACAGTTCCTACTGTAAAAGGCAGGACAAACAATTCAATAATAAATGTAGCCTTTGCTGTCCTGGGACAAAATATTTCTCACACAAAATTGTAAACTCACATCACCTGGACATGCTGTAGGGTGGCCTTATGTCTTGACAAGAACGGGACATTCAGCCTGTCAATGCCCACTCATGTAACGTTTGCTAAATATTTCAAGCTGAGATTTGAAGGTCCTACACTGCTTGGTAGCATATTATGTTTATGTATGGCTCTTAATGGGAAAAATAGAACCTAAACATTTGTGTAAACTGCACCTTTCATCAACTAATTACTCTACTTCAAAAGCTGCTTTTATCAGTAGTATTGGTATTCCATCAGTGTTAATGACATTATTTGAAAATTTTAAAATCTGGTGTCTCGTTTTGCATGGAAATGGTGGGGTCTGAGTGAAAAAAAATTTACATTAAACCAAAAATATAGAAGAACTAGCTAAGCTTACCTGTTGAAGACTGGTTATAGATACATTTTGCAATATTTGATATGATTGATATATATAAAAAAAATGAATTTAATTGATAATTGATGTAAATATATTGTTTTCAAAAGATTAACATGGATACATTTAATTTAGCTAATAAAAAAGTGTTAGATGTTTAATGTACATAATAAAAATATATAATTCTGTTTTCGTTTATTTTCTTTATCAAACAACAGTATTAAATGCACTGTGTATGACTACATCATTTTCCATTAACTTCAATAAATAGTATTGCTACATTAGAGTGAACACTTGCACAGTAAACAAACAAGAGGCACAAATGCCACCTCAGTTCAAATCCCAGACCAGCCTAATCACTGTAGAGGTAGTACACTCTCTCCATGCCTTCGTGGTGATTTTTCCCAAAAAGTGTGTCTTAGGTTAATTATTGACCTGTGTAAGGGTAAGTGTGGATGTGTGAATCTTACACAGCATTGGCTCCTACCTTGTGACTAATGCTACACTGTTATGACCTTTAGATGAATGGAAAATTAGAGTTCAGATAGGCAGATATTCAGATGTAAAGCAACTTTGGTTTTATACTGTAACCTTATGTTTTTTCCTAACAAACAAACATCAGGAAAATTGTTGACACTGCTGTCTCATAGTTTCAGATTCTTGGGTTTAAATCGTGCCATGAGCAATGTCTGCTTGGCGTTTGCACATTCTCACTGTCACTTTGTTTTGCTCAGGCAACTTCCAAAAGCCATCTGCACATCCCAAAAACAGGTAGGCTGATAATAATAAACTGGGTCAATATGTGTAGGACCTGGAGTGGAGTTGTACCTCCCATTCACACCTGTTTCCAGCCTTTGCACCATACTCTGCTAGAAATGGAAATAAACAGGATCAAAAATTGATAGCTGCTTCAAAATTTCAGTTGCTTTAGTTGCATTGTACTGTATTACTATATCACTACCTTATTATCTGTCATGGGGTACAAAGAAATAATAAAAAAAAATCAATGAATGAAATAAACATTCTCAAATATTGGAAATTTTTTATGTAGTCGAAAAACTTCAAATGTTAATTCATAAATGTTAAAAATTAAAATGGCAAGCTTGCTGATGACACAGCTATGATCTCTACCAACAACAAGGAGGTTTACTTGGATGAATATCAGCAAGTCAAAGGAGTTGATTGAGGACTTTGGGAGAAAACAGCAGGGGCACTTCACGCCCTCAGTATTAGCAGCACTCAGGTGGAAAGGGTAGACAGTTTAAGATACCTCAGTGTTCACATAACAAAGGACCTGACCTGGTCCAGGGACATCAAAATCTTCATGAAGAAGGTACAACAACATCTTTACCACCTTAGGGTTTTTAGGATGCTTCCAGGTTACTGAAGAACTTCAAAATATCCACCATTGAAAGTATCCAGACAAAAAGGATTACTGCCTGGTTTGGAAACAGCATGCAGCAGGATCACAAGGCTCTGCAGAGAGTGGTTCAGACAGCTGAATGCATTACTGGATGTGCACTCTCCAACTTACAGGACATCTGCACCAAGCAAAGAAAATACCAGCCATCCCAAGAACAGTCCCTTCTCTGTGCTGTGGTCAGAGAAGTGCCACCACTGACTGAAAACCAGTTAAGAAAGGCTGAGAAGGAGCTTCTTTCCAAGGTACATCCACATCCTAAATAAGAAGAGTGCCTAGATCTACATGATGCCCTATTCCTTTATATATACAGTATTTATCTATCTATCTACATATATATATATATATACATACATACACACATATACACAGTTACTTATTAATTACTTATTTATTACATATTTTTATCATTTTAATATCATGCATACTATTGCTGCCATTTAACAATGATTTATACTGAAATTTCTAAAGTTATGTATTATTGTTTATTGTCTTTTATATTCTTCTTTCATGATTAGTCTTAGAGTTTAGAAACTAAGCATTTCACTTCATATTGTACTGTGTCTTTAATTGTATGTGTCAATTTGATTTGAAATAAGACTGTCAAAGTGAAAAACCTAAATATGACATTCACAGTATCACTGCTGCCCATGAAGCCAACAAAGCCTCTCTTCTCCATGGCCATTTTCTAACTAAGAACTGACTAGACTAGGGTGTGGGATCAGTTATTAGTCTACAGATGGTGGCCTGGATTTACAGGTGGTCTCTGGATTGTAGTCCACCTGGTCACACCACCACTACATGCATTAAGGGATGTAAGTAAAGTTCAGTAGGGAGCAGGTTTGAATTCCCAGGTGTGCTCTTCTATGTTGGAATCTAGTTAGCCCCAAGGTAGAAGCCAAGCTGGGTGGGCAATGCTCTGGGACTGGGGAAAGGAAACCCAGCTACTAATTACTTTAATGAACAGTATGCACTGGATAATTAGAAGATGTGCAAGAACTGTGAAAGGTGGGAAAATCATTCTCTGATAATTGCGCTATGTACGAAATTTGAAAATGTGACAAAACACTGAAAAAAGAAACTGAGTATCATAAGGTCCACTGAGGTGAGCTTTCATAGAGTACATGAAAACATGCATGGAAAAGGGGGCCCGTTTTAATAAAAAATACAATGAATCCTCTTTTAGTGGCTTTCCTGGAATAGCATTTATTTTCAGGGTAGGGATAATTAGACTTTTTATAAATATCATACTAAATTAAGTCAGAAAACTACAAGGAGTGTTACCTCAGCCTTATCCTTAATTCAGCCACACCACTACACAATCAAAGACACAGTTTGTTAGACACAGACAGGGATACTGGGATTAGCCACTTACAAGGCTCCTTTTTCTCATTTAGTTGACAACCAGAGAGGTCTGAGAAGAAATCCTTAAATCCTGCTAAACACATTAAAGGGCAGACAGCCTAGGAACAGTCCTAAGTGTCTGGCCCATTAAATAATGTAGGTTGAGCTCAGTGCTACAACCTGCCTAAATGCTATAAAAAGGCAGCACTGCGTGGTGGCCAACGAAATTTAAGGCTGACCAATGACTCCAACAGAAACCCCTACAAGGGATATAAATAACGCTGACTGCTACAAACCACTAAAATGTACAAACGCATTCTGAAAAGAACATCATCACTGTAGTTTTCGTAGCACTTACCAAATCTTTCCTATATTACTTCTTTCTTTTATCAAAATTAATTTGCCTTTTTCAGTCAAGTAAATGCTGTAAGTAAAAGGGCAGAGAGATGTACAAACTCGGAGAAAATGACTTCAACAGGCATTTCTATTCACGGAAGCCTCAAATGGAGCCGGGTGTTTTTTTTTATTGATTTTAATTAGAAGCAGATAACATTCCAAACAATCAAGTCAAACCTAACAAAGCAAACTTCAACCCCCATCCAAGTGAAAGAGAGGAGAGCCAACAACCAAAGCTACTCTTTTAAGCAGCAAGAAAGTGGAGGAAAATGGAAGCTTATTCTAAAAGGTTATTAATTTGATCCTGCCAGGTTTTAAAAAAAGTTCTGAACATATCGTCTAAGTAAGAATTTGATTTTTACCAATTTCAAATGGTATAGAACATCAGTTACCCACTCACTTGAAAGCAGCAGGGTCGGATGCTTCCAGTTAAGCAAGGCTAGTAGTGAAGTAAAGGCAATTACAGTTTGTTTGTCCTTCTCCAGTTTAAGGCCATCTGGGAGTCCACCAAACACAGCTGTTAGCGGGTTCAGAGTGGTCGTCACACCAGGGCTGTCCGATAGGCATTCAAAGGTTTTTGTCCAAAATGTTCTTAATCTGAACATGTGGCCCAGTGAGACTGGAGCTGGATTACAATGTTCACTGGTTGAATCTTGCCCTGGAAACATTTTTTAATGAAAATTACATTAAAAGAAATAATGTCTCCATAAAGTAATTTCATTTAATAGGTACTTTTTTGAAGTTAGCCACATTTTATAGCTACATCTCGTGGACATAGAACCTAAGCAGTCAAAATTATATAATGCATTAAATTAATTATATTTATTAACAGTCCTGCAGACCCCTGTGACCCTGCAGTTAGGATATTGCAGGTTGGATAATGGATGGATGGATGGATATTTTTTAATATTTTGTATTTTACTATTTAAAATAATTATCAAATATGCAATTTCATGAATAATTTTACTTAAAAACAATACACAAAATTATAATTTTTTTTTACGTAATGGTAAATATAAATTCCCTCTTACCAAAAAAAGGTCACAGAGAATTTTCTGAACAGATTTCTGAATGGTATTCTGAATGGAGTATATTTTAATTTAAAAACGATGCATATGCTAATGACATAAAGCTATTTACTGATTGCCTAATTTTAAAAGTTCTAACTCCAAATTTACACTGATTCTGCTCTTATTCTTATCGCATATTATGTACGGTTACAACCTAGATGACATGAACAAGATCACTGACATTTTGCATCATGGGAAATACTTTATGTAAAGTCGGTGGCAAATGAATAACACTGTCATGTTAAGTAAGATGCTGGTTGTTACAACATTCAAGTGTGGGAACCTCATAAGTTAGGGAGCTAATGGTAGCTAACAATCTAAGGGAAGCTTAGGCCTCAGAATGATTCAAGAGGAACAGATGAATAAATCCATCCATCCCACTACATCCTAACTACAGGGTCACAGGGGTCTGCTGGAGCCAATCCCAGTCAACACAGGGCGCAAGGCAGGAAACAAACCCCAGGCAGGGTGCCAGCCCACCACAGCAGATGAATAAATAGCTTAATAATTTAGAAGAAAAAAGCAGCTAAGGAAAACACTCAGTCTAGAGAGAAAAAAAAATCTTTAATTCTTACAGAGAAAAAAAAACTACGTATTATTTTCTTGTGAATGAGAAAATCAATAACATGACACTGAGACATATGTAGAGATCATGACAAAACTGTTTGGTGAGCAGGACCTATGGAGAACAAAATGATTCTGGGTGGAAAGACAGATGAAAACCTTGATGTCTGTAGAAAAATGAAGGAACTGATAAATTCAACATTCTAGGAAAATGTGACAGAATATGCTGTAGCTTTGTAAGGTATCTCATGCATGAAGGAGTTTGATTGAGTAAAGGGAACAGAGATCAACAGCAGTAAAGCACTGACCAAATTAAATTGTCTCAGGTATTTACATTATGTTAGAAACTAGGCATGCATGGGTAGTGCCCAGTTTGCTCCAGTCTGCTGAGTGCCTAGGAAATCTGTTTCAAAGGACATCTGAATTATGCGGTTTTAGCATCAAGAGAAGAAAATTTGATAGTGTATTTGAACAAAGGAGGGGGATTTAATTTTATCTGCTACATATTATCCTTCTACAGTATTTTAGTGTTAAAAGAATCAGTGCCTCTGATCCTGGCCTGTTCCTGAGAAAGAACTGAACTTCTTCCCAATACTAATAACTTTTGCTGGGCACAATTCATAATTTCTTTGAAATTGTAGTTATTTCTTTTTTTCTGACTAGATTACAAGACTCACTAGTGTAAAAACAGAAATACCATATTATGATGTGAAATTTTAGAGCCTAGCAAATTTATAAAATAAAAAGTTAGGTAAAGCAAATCTGTAGTAAAGTGATTATTAGTAAAGTATGGAGAAACAAATAAGCTGCTGATAATTTAAATCATACTATAATATAAATGTTTTTAATACTTGTGTTTTGTGTATTCTATGTTTTTTTTAACATAAGAATTTTGATTTTGTGGTTTGTTTCTCATTTTGACTTATTTTTGTAAACTTTAATATAATTAACATCTTATTTCTTCATTTAGCATCACATGATCACATCTGTCGCATTGCCAACTTCACTAGAAGTGATGCAATAAATATGGCAGTTGTCTAAACACTCACTGTGCCGCAGTGGATGATTCCATATCTCTTATATATTAGCATAGTTAGTTTATTTTCCAAATAGGCTCAAGCACTACGTTTTCTAGTACTTCTGACTTTCATTTTGATGAATACCTTGCCCTTTATGGTTCTGACTCCTGGTTTCCACAAACACAACGCTTATCTTCTCTTGGTCTTTTCCTTTCCTCACAATGATTTTCAGACACTATACGCATCACATATAATTTCTTTTGGATGGAGGCATTGTCACGGCTGATTTGCTCATCCTACCTAATGACATAACTAATTTGTGCAGGTAGTAGAATTGCTTTAAAAATGCACACAACATCTTGCCGTCTTATGTAAAAGAAAATGCCTTCAGACTCACTGGCTGATGCTACACCATGTTTTAAGACAATAACCCAAACTTACTGTCAACACACCGCAAACAAATCACTCAGGGAAAAAGGACAACAGGTGAAACGAGGTGTAGCAAATGGCTAACAAAAAAATCAAAAATAAAAAAAATGTTTGGTGTTGTTAAAGGGTCATATATATGATACAGAGATTGGCTGCAAAATAACTACAGGCTAACAAATATTTTAATTAAAATTTTATGGGCATCTGAAAAACTGAATTCTTTCTTATTACTGGATTATATAGTAAAAACAGCACTTTTGACTTTACTTTCCTAATACATATTTACAGGGGACACATTGAATGTATCTATGCCTACGAAGAGCTTTCATCTTCTTGGATTATTCTATTTTTTTGTGCTCAATTATGGAATCTTTGATTAATTAAATGTTTGTACCATTGATTAATCCAAAAACAGCCTACCAATTTAAACTGTTTAAACTGATGTGTTTAAATCAAGTATAACTAACAAGCAGAAAAGAACTGCTTCCATTAGTACTCACTGTTTGGCATGCTTTGGTGTAACCAGATGTTTTAGGAGTCACATATTCTCCGAATGGAGCCCATGCTTGCACAACAGAGATGATTCACAAGTTAAATATAGAAAATCTCTAAGATGTCCCACAACTAGTTAGTGGAAAAAATGTTGGTTGACAGCACCATTTTACCTCAGAATATGACTAATTTTAATCAGAAGCATTAATTTACATTCACATATAACTTTAAGTATTCTGTTTTCTTATTATAGTACTTTGTGTCAACCAAAATTTTAAATGGTACGTCATAAGCATATTACCACATTCTATTCTTCTAACCAAACAGAACATAACATTTATTATAGTCCTCTATTCCTTTTTATTCTACATACTACAAAAAAAGCATACAATACCAGTGCTTGAGATAGTAAAAGAAGAACAGCTTGCCTGATTCCAGGATTGTGAGTTATGGCAATAAGGAGAGCCTTTTCAATTCAAGAAAATGGAAAGTAAAATGACTGAAGTGTTTGCACTGGGTTATCATTTTTATGCAGATGATACTGAACTCTACTTCAATGTTAAATATGAAAAACTTCACCAGAAAGTGAAATTAAAACCTGGAAGGAGCAGAACTCTTTAAAATTAAATTGCAACAAAACTGAACTGAAAATTGGTACTAAAAGACAGCCGAAGAATATGAGCTCCTTTTCAGTAATTCTTGATAATGATCTTATCTAATGCAAGGAATCATGGTGTCAATTTTCATTCCTCCCTTTCTTATTCCCACTACATAAACCACATTAAGTAATTTTCTTATTTCCAATTCTGTAAGATCCTTGTTCGCTTACTCCTCTCCTGCTCTAACGTTGAGAATCTGGTCCATGTTTTTATCAAATCCCACATAGATTATTGTAACTCCCTACTGACAGATGCCCCTTCAAATCTTATATCACAGCTCCAGTTAATTCAAAGCTCTGCTGTAAGAGTCATTACACGAACCAGCAACAGTGATCAAATAAACACCCATCTTGCTTTGCCTTCACTGGCACCCTGTGTCTTACGGGATTGAATTTAAAATTCTACAAATAACCTACAAAGCTTTAAATTTAAATGTGAGTTACCACGGCTATGCTGATGACACACAGCTGTACTTATCAATAGCACCTGATGACTCCGACTCTCAATTCACTAACACAATGTCTTACTGGTATTTCTGAATGGATGAATAGTAATTTTCTCAAACTAAATAAAGAGAAAACTGAAATCTTAGTAATTGGCAATAATGGATTCAATGAGGTTATCAGAAATAAACTTGATGCACTAGGATTAAAAGTTAAGGCGGAAGTAAAAAACGTAGGGGTAACTGTTGACTGTAATCTGAATTTTAAATCGCATATTCATCAGACCACTAGGACAGCATTTTTTCATTTAAGAAACATAGCTAAAGTTAGACCTCTTATATCATTGAAAGATGCTGAGAAATTAATTCACGCTTTTGTTTTCAGTCGACTAGATTACTGTAATGCACTCCTCTCAGGACTACCCAAAAAAGACATAAATCATTTGCAAAGAGTGCAGAATGCAGCTGCTAGAATCCTAACTAGGAAAAGAAAATCCGAACACATTTCTCCAGTTTTAATGTCACTACACTGGTTACCTGTGTCATTCAGGATTGACTTTAAAATACTGCTTATGGTTTATAAAGCCTTAAATAATCTCGCTCCATCTTATATATCGGAATGTCTGACACGTTATATTCCAAATCGTAACCTTAGATCTTCAAATGAGTGTCTCCTTAGAATTCCAAAAGCTAAACTTAAAAGAAGTGGTGAGGCGGCCTTCTGCTGTTATGCACCCAAAATCTGGAATAGCCTGCCAATAGGAATTCGCCAGGCAAATACAGTAGAGCACTTTAAAAAACTGCTGAAAACACATTACTTTAACATGGCCTTCTCCTAACTTCAATTTAACTTAATCCTGATACTCTGTATGTTCAATTCATCATAATAACTATTCATAGTGGCTCCAAAATCCATACTGACCCCTACTCTCTCTTCTGTTTCTTTTTCTGGTTTCTTTGTGGTGGCGGCCTGCGCCACCACCGCCTACTCAAAGCATCATGATGCTCCAACATTGATGGACTGAAAGCCAGAAGTCTACGTGTCCATCATCATCAAGTCCTTCCGTGAAAACCCTAAATACAAAGAGGACTGTTTGATTTATGTTAGGTAGATTGCCCAGAGGGGACTGAGCGGTCTCTTGGTCTGGAACCCCTACAGATTTTATTTTTTTGTCCAGCTTTTGGAGTTTTTTTTTTTGTTTTTTCTGTCCACCCTGGCCATCGGACCTTACTTATTCTATATTAATTAATGTTGACTTATGTTTATTTTTTATTGTGTCTTCTATTTTTCTATTCTTCATTTTGTAAAGCACTTTGAGCTACATTTTTTTGTATGAAAATGTGCTATATAAATAAATGTTGATTGATTGATTGAAATGGCCTTGCACGGACTACATTAGTGACCTTCTCCATCACTATGCTCCTGTATGGCCACTAAGGTCCTCTAATTCTGTCAAGTTTGTTGTGTTCCACACTAACTTCCCCTGTATGGGTGACATGGCCATCAGCTGTATAGCGTCCAGACTTTGGAATGACCCTCCAAAATTAATGAGATGAGCCGACTCAATTCCATCTTTTAATAAACAACTTAAAAATAATTTAATTTATTTAGGAAGGTTTTTAACTTAACCTAACATTCTGTCCCTTCTCTCAGTTTACCTGCCTGTCCAGCTGCTGAGGATAATTTGTATGTGTGTTACATCACAAATTATATTATTTGTTCAGCATTTTCTTCTAGTATTGAATTTTAGTATTTTACTTTGGTTTATTGTCTTTTATTCTATTTAATGCTTTGTACATTAGAGTACCCTTGCTAGAGTGATTTAGAGTACCCTTGCTGTTCTTTCTAAGACTCTGTAAAGCTCCTTGAACAAGGGAAAGGTGCTATATAAATAAAATGTATTATTATTATTATTATTAATTATTAGGTTTTGAACAAATGTTTTAAAGTTTTTGTTCACGCAGAAAACTACAGACACATGCAATAAGTTATTAAATAGTGTGGTAAAGAGTAGGACTTTAAGGATGTTCAGAATATAAAATGATGTTATTTTAGAACAATTAAGTGAACAGGATTGGTTTTTCTAACATAAAACAATGTCAGGATAAAAATGCAAAAAAAATAATTTTGAGATTAATTCCTTTGAAATAAAAATGCCACAAAGAACAAAATTTCAGCTGTTTCAGTATATTAGAGACTGAATACTTTTTCAGACACACACACACACACACATACCCTATAGTGTTCTTGTAATTATTCACACTAGAATTTAAGTAGAATTGTAATTATTTTATTTCTCCATAGATTATTTTTCCATAGTAATGGTTTCATATTCTGTTGCTCTTCTCTGCTTACATATGTTTTATTACAAATTAGCAAACCAAAGAAAATAACCACATCCATGGTAATTTTCATTGATATCCCTATTGGAAGTAAATCATTTAAAATGCATGTGCTGGAATGCACTTCGATGAGATATCTCCTGACATCTGTTCCTCACCACATTATTGGCAGATTTTGTACACAGTGCAAATTACCTAGACCAATTTAAGCATAATGGCTTATTCTACAATGTTTCTTGTAATATTCATTTACATTGTAATTGCTTCTTTAATAATATGAATTTAAACATGACTAGTGATTTTGTTTAGTGGTGAATTTATGAAGCAGGTTTATGGCAACTGGGATGAACAGATGACTACATGCTGGTTTCCTCAATGTCACCCAGCCTGTGAAATCAGCTTGGTATCGAGATAATATTGTAAATTTACCTGCAGAATAATGCATACTGTAACCCAGGAGAATGTGTACAAATAAGTGGGAATCAAGATCTTAAAACACACTATATGGTCATTAGTTGTGAATATTATCCCTTAAGCATTACCTTCCATACATAAATATCTATTCAGATGCAATATGCTACAAGAGCCAAGTTTAAGATCTTCCAATGAAAGAGCATATTGCTTAAAGCATATTTGGGGTGCCTGCTGCTAGCTAAGATTAGTTCTTCAGCATGAACAGCATGTTCAGGATGAAACAGTTATGATAATGAATGCAGTATACAGTGTAGGAAGTTAGAATAATTAAAGATGTTTTCTTTTTACATGTTCTTGTTAAAACTTTCAGCTATTCATTTGCTCATATATTAATTATGATATTATTATCATATACTGTATATTATTGTCATTAATGACTCTAATGACTAAGTCTCACTGAGTGAAGCCAGTAAGGCACTAGCACTTTTGGAGCTGCGGTGCTGCTCTTGACCAATTTTAAGACCAGTTTTGCAAAAACACTATAATAAATTCTTATTGATGTAATCAAATTCTATTTTCTAAACTTGTTTATTGTTCCACTAAGCACTTTGCCAAAAATCATGAAATAAAAAAAACAAGCTTATTTCCAAACTTATCAAAGCATTGAAGGTCTTCAGACATTATATAAATAGAAATAAGAACTATTTACAAACTGTATGCAAGTTTATTTAAAAATGTTTGCATTCTCTGAAAGCAAACACATGGGGTTAACAGTAGAAATTTACAGTTTACAGTGGAAATTGCTTTTCTCCTGAAGTACAAAGCAGATCACATAATTCCCTAAATGAAGTAGTGAAAGACAGTGTACCATCCTGCTGCCTAGCATCTTAACAACATGGACATTTACTGTGAGTAACCAGGGACCTCATGTATAAATGGTGCGTATGCATTGAAATGTTGCGTAAGAATTTTTCCACGTTCAAATCACGATGTATAAAACCTAAACTTGGCATAAAGCCACGCACATATCCACGGTAGCTCATACCCTGTCATATGCAATTTCTGTGCTCGGTTTTGTAGACTGGTGATTAGTTCTACTGTTCCTGTGTGGTTTATCTTTCTTTTTCAGATCCACATTCCTGACACGGCTTTATAAATACACTGAAACTAACCGCATATTGTTTATTAGTGTAATGGATCTGATTTTAATTAACCTGTAACAATATAATGGTCCAGGGAATAGCCATAGTATTCCAAATACCATAACTGCTTTAGCGTTGTTACTGTCACTGCACCTTCTTCTTCTTCTTTCAGCTGCTCCAGTTAGGGGTTGCCACAGCGGATCATCTTTTTCCACATTACTCTCACTGCACCACTTGGAGTATTTATATCACTGTATCTGGGTGGGGAATCACAGCAGCAGCTAATCGGAATTATCAAGATACAGCATCAAGCACACGCTGCCTCAACCACAGCAAAACGACTCAGAGACTTTCCTGTACAGACCTCGCAGTTCAGAAACAGTTTCATCCCAAGAACTTTAAACACAGTCAATCAGTCCATCAAGTGCTCCTTGTAGAACTGTTTGTACTTATAAGTATAATCACCTCACTGTAAACTTGCACTACAGTTATAATATTGCACAACCTGTGCCACTTTATAAAGCAAGTATTTACATATGATGACGATATCATTTTTAAGATGAAATGCAGCAAAATGTTGATTATATTATACAGATAAAAAAATAAATTAATTTAAATAATCTATATTGTTAATTAAACTTGTGAGGACATGGTACCGCAGCACTACCTAGTTCATGGATTGATCCTGCCTAGTGCTGTATCTATTCTTGGTAGGCTGGCACAACACTGGAAGGATAGATGGATAGAATAATTAAATACGTACTACAAAGATATTTCAATGTTCCTTAAAAGTATTGAAGAATCATCGTTGTAAGCTTACAGATGGCTTAAAATCTATTACAGAGCTGATTGTGTGGCGATTGGGTATTTGGAGAAGGAAAAGTAAGGACAGGAATTGGAGGTTAGTACGTTTGAAAGAGACACTACTGCTGCAATAATTTCATCGAAGGTCGCGCACAATCACTGCGCCACCGTGTTCCCATGTTTAATAACGTGCTTTCATTCCTATCATCCGGAAAAAGATATCACGTATACATCTCAGTACAGTATTTTAATTATTCAGAGAGCTGTAATATTAAAAATGTAATGGATTATGTGTCCTGTCGGAGAAAGTGAAAGCTGGTTTAAGAAGCATGTAGTGATTCACACAGATAGAGCACATAGAAGATCAAATACAAAACAAAGCATTTAACGTTCTACTTTAGTTACGATGGGATTTGAGAAACTAGTAAATGAATTTTAAGATGAAGTTTATGATGTTCTACGTTAATGACAAAATAAACTACGTGATTAAAGTGGAAATTTCGAGATTAAAGTTGTCATTTTGTGCTTTTTCCCCACTGTGCGCCTTTTGTTTTCTCTGTACCCTAATAAGCTTTCATATGACACTCAGACGGTGGGCTACGACTCGCCTTTTCATGGCGACTTTGATATGTGACAACTTCTTTTTTATTTCAGGCACTGTGCAACTTTGTGAACTTGAGCTTTCGAGTTTCTCCAACACGCTACGTCACTCGATTAACTTCCTTTTCTTGTTTATACCACTTGTTTAAACCAACAAATAGTACGTTTTTCCTTGCCTCCACTTAGTATTCGCTGAAATTGTTCTATTTTTCTTTGTGGTTTTGCCATTGTCTTTTCACAGAACGCTGAGCTTAAGGGCTATTTATATTGATTTGCATATTCAAAGAGGCGTAATTCTAGGAGGAGTTGGGGCGGGACATCAGGCGCATGCAAGAGCATTACTTTTCACACTGATCGAGATTTATGGAGCGGAAGAACGTGGAAATTTGTGTACGCACAGATTCCTGCATCTGGATTTTTCTGTGCGTACACATATTCCCGCTTTTGTGCCTACGCCATGTTATAGTGTGAGTTCTACACATGGCGTTATACATGAGACCCCAGGGCTGTTGAGTCAGAGTCGAGGAGTCGAAGACAATTTTGGGTACCTGGAGTCTGGCAAAAATGTACCGACTCCGACTCATAATAAATTTAAACTGTAATGAAAAAAAAAAAAAATACAGCAAGTTCAAATGTCCCAGTTCACAAACAATAGTCATAATTAAGTACTTCTCTGATGTACGAATAAAGCCCAGTGCTTAGTTGTGTTACTACTAGTGTGAAGTTCAGCTGTAATGATGTAGGTGGAGGTGTGTAATGGCCTGATGTGTGTTCAGGGGTTCTTGTCTTTTGTTTAAACTGGCCAATACGATAGAAAGTCAGCTTCCTAGCCAGTAGTTCTGTGATTAAATAACGTGTATGTTGCCTTTCTTTAATCAACATGGAAAATACATTAGCATATTAAATACAGAGGAGTCAGAGTGTCGGAGTCAGAAGTATTTAACTACCAAATCCACAGCCCTGGTGCTAACATCACCTTTATTTGAGATGGGTCAAGAGTCACCAGTCAGGGAATGGTAATGTTGTAATGAGCAGTATATAATAAGGGAAGAGCCACATAATAAGGACAAACCAGTCAGACTGCAACTAGAGTCTGCTTTTTCACCCATCCAAATGATGCAGCAATGTATATGTCTGTGGAGAAAATTTTCAAAAATTACCTTTTCATTGGTTGAAAACACCAGGGTGGTGTAAACGAAATGTGAATACAGAGACTAACATCTGCATTTTTACATGAAAACATACTGTAGTAGTGTGGACATGGCCTATGTATTTAGGGGAAGTGAAATGTTTTGCTGTTAAAGAAAACACTACTTAGAAATACACTTCTACAAAAGCCAACACCATATCTTATCCAAGATGAACTGTGACATTATTTCTATTCCGGTTTAGGATCTATTTAAAAAGTGACAGCAACAGAAGTCGACATTTAATTGGGAGCCCACATCTGATTACAGAGCTCCATGAAGGATGAATAAATAGATTACTCAGGAAATTGTTAAGAGTCAGAGGACACAGCCACAGCAGATGCATGACATCTGTAATTTGCACTTGAACCTTTTTCTTTACATTCTTTTGTTTACATCAAACAGGGTATACCTGGTCAGTCCCCAACATTTCCCAGTTCTTGTCATTACATCAGAGAAAAGCTCACACAGATATAGACAGACAAAGCAAACTTTATAATATCCAGGTCAGGACTCAAATCCTGGATGTCTGGCAGCCATGCTAATCACTTTGTCACTGTGCTTCCACACTGCAACCGTTTTCACTTATATTTTACAATTGTAGCGGACAAATTAAATGACTTGCTCAGGGCCACACAGTAAGTACAATGGAGACTGAACTGGAAGTTTTTGGAGCTGCTATGCTGCTCTTGCCCAATTTTAAGAACAGGCTTACAACATCCCTCACTACGACTGATTTTTTTTGGTGTTTCTGTTTCTGTTTCTCGTTCTTTGTATTAGGTCTGAGGATCCTAAATCCCTAGAACATTAGAATTGTTTGAGGTTCCATTAAGCTTTTTGCCGAATACCATGCAATAAAAAAAAAAAAAAAATTTCCCAACTTATCACGGCATTGAAGGTCTTCAGACATTATGTACCGTAAATAGAAATGAGAAGTATTTACAAAATGTATGCTAATTTATTTTAAAAATATATGCATTCTCTGAAAGCAAACACATGGGTTTACAGTAGAAATTGCTTTTCTCCTGGACCATGAACTACACCAAATAATTCCCTAAATGAAGTAGTGAAAGACAGTCTACCATCCTGCTGCCTAGCATCTTAACAACACAGCAATTTACTGTGTGCACTGCTAAAATCGGAGTTCCAACTCTCAGGCCTTGGTGTGCTAACAGCGCCTTTATTGGAGACGGTCCCTCGGTGGTATTAAAACAGCTCTAATTGCATTCTTTGGGCCAGCTGAAAGCTGACAGCTTCCGCTTTCCAGCTCATTATCAGAGCACATCAAGGGGTTCTGCTGAGAGAGGGGCACCTGGTCCAAATTTATCTCAACGGCCCTGGGCAAAAAGGGGAAGGTGCTTAATGTTCGTCCTAAATGGTGACATTTTTATGAAGTATCCAAATAGTCGGCCACATATAAAAGAAGCATTTTAAAAGGAGTATTAATGCATTAAAAGGTGATATGTATATAGCAAACCCTTTATTGTGCCACCCATAAGCTTTTTTTGTCATTGTACTAGTTGCTCCTGAAGAAAGTTTTCATTAAAATTAAAAAAGTATTAAAATAAAGATATGCTGTCAGTTCTTTATGAATGACTGTCAACATGACTGGTGCATACACATGAACTAACTTCTGTAAAAGGCTCCTCCACGTCAGGCCGGTACACAGCATGTATGGCTAGTTTTTAAAATATCTTGCTTGCTAGTAAAAATGTTCTTTATAAAATGAACTAAATATTTATTTTACAAAATTTACCCCAGTTATCCTAATTAAACATGCCTTTTACTCACAGGGCATTTCTTTAGACATATGTAACCGCCTTTGCTACTGTATCTGAAGCACAGCACACACTTAAGTGTTTTATAGGCATTCAAGAACTTTGGTTTCTGGGAATTTAACAGAAGGCGCAGGAAAGGAGGAAATCCAGTGAGTGCCAGCTTTAAGCCTGCTGCATTGCAGAGAGGACTTTTTTTATTGCCTGTTACTGTTGCCTTCAGGGTGTGCACACCAGGTTAAACTCTAGGCTCAGTTAGAAAACAGAAAATCCTTCCCTCAACAGATGCTGTGCTTTGTGAGGTTTATAGCACTTTAAGAGCGAAACATGGCTGTTTATCTCACGAATGCTTGAATGGTTTTGGGGAAAAGGCAATACTAAAAGAGAATTAGTGCCAATTGCAGCCTTCTTTTAGTGACGCTGAAACGGTAGGCAATATTCAGTACGAATAGCATTTTTTCCCCGAAGGCAGGCTGCCTTTGTGTGTGTGGATTTGTGTGCTGGGGGACGAACAATAAGTAAATTGGCTGGAGCCTATAATTTTACTACTACACAATATATAAAGAATATGTAATAGATTACAAACAATGAGCACCGCGTGGTTATAGCATATAGGCATGCTGTGAAATTAAAACAAAGCTTCCTGTCCGTTCATTCTCCTGCAACTTTTTCTAACCAGCTTATTGAGTTCAAACCAGCTTAACCCAGTTAAACGTGTCTTATAAAGCAGGAGCTAACCCTAAATGGGTCACCAGTTATTGTAAGGCACCATCACACACACCTATGCTCAATTACCTCTGCATGATTCTGAATTGGATTAGCAGAATCAGATAATGGATGATGGGGGGATCTTTATCACTACTGTGATATGTGATCCATTAATGGTTGCTTTCTGCCTTGCTCCTGATGCTGTTGGGATTGGCTCACAACCCCAGGACCATAATGGATGAAGCAGATTCAGACAACAGAACACTGAGTGCATGACAGTTCAGTGTTTAATGCTTATCTAAGTCCTGTAATGCTTTTATTTTTATACCTTATATAATGCTCTCATTACTGTGATTGTTTATGTTCTCTTATTATTGAAAAATAACTGGAGATGACTGTTATTAAAGTATGCTGTGTAAATTTAGTTAATTCTTCTTATTATACAGCCTTCCTTATCACGTTAATGGTTGTGGGGAGTCAGCTCCTATCCCAGTACCAGATACCATGGAGCTAACCCTGGATTGGTTGGAAGTAAATTATTATTAGTAGTATTACTGCCAAATTTATTATTATTGCAAACTGGAGACTGAAGAGAAACTCCGCACAAATCATCAGAAACAGAACTGGCATCCAAATAATACTCCAGTCCAGGCTACCATACTATAATAACTGTACATAGATACTTGCAAGGACTGCTTTCAAGTGAGCAGTAAAAATGATATTGAACAAAATATCCAGCTAAAGACAGATCACCCCTTATTATCAATATTACAAGATATTTAAAAAACAGACCATGGACGGCAGAATTTTGCTGAATGAATTAGAGGCATTAGGAGGATGCCAGTAATATACATACATAAGTACTGTACGCAATGGGACACTTACTTAGTTCCATTCTATCAATTTTGCTTTTCTGTCTATATTTTTTTGATGGTTCTAATTTGGAATTACCACCATATTTTAACTTTCGGCATGCTCCTAATTCAGCTGCTGTCTTCAAGAAGACCTCTTTTATTTCCAGTCTGTTGGTGCCCATAACTCAGGACAACTTCCAGAAAAAGCCCACCTTCACAAGTCCTGTCGACAATGTGTTTATGATGTTGCACAGTCCAGTAAATACTTGATCCTATCTACATTTATGACCAAGCTTCCTCTCCTGATTTATTTATTTTTTTCAGGCATGGAAGCTTAGTGGCAAACCTGAGCAAGAGTTAAAGCTATTCACACACAACTGCCAGCAAGCCATTATGAATTGTGAAGATTAACAATCTAAAGAGCATACAGCTCTTAAATCAAAGAAAGCCTCCAATTTTAAACAATCCAAAATGTCAACACGTGAGATTTTATGATAGGGCACCATCCATTTAGTTCTGTTATACTAGTAAAATCTTATTAATCATTAATAAGAGTTGTTGGTGGCAGAGTTTGGCGCAGCTGAGTAATGGCCAAAGTGAATGCAATTAGGCCGGCCAGGTGCACCTGGGCTGGGTGCTAATAAATGTTTCTAAATTTTACTATTTCCTTAAAGATTTGGAGGCTCACACCAAATCACACGAAATTAGAGAGGAAATTGTTTCCATGTTTGCAGCTGCCATAGACGAGCTGTTGCACTGTCATGTGTACCTAAACATTTCTTGAATTCCTTTGCCCTTACCTTTATCTGAGTGGACTTTAGGAGGAACCTCCCAAAAGCACACTAACTGACAAGCAGACACTTGCTGTTTCCATGAGTGTGACCACTTTTCCCTACAGTTCTGGTTGTCGTTCTGTATTTCTTTGAAAGATAAAATATTGTAAAACAAAGTGAAAATGATGAAATGCTTACAGATGATGATAAGGTGACCATACACAATCACATTAATGTTTTCACATTTCTAATTATTTATACGTTTCAGATAAGTTAGCATCTTACACTAGCTGCCTTCCAAAAAGTAAACTCTTTAGCAAAAACATATTGCTATGAAAACTGATGATTTATTAAATATTTGTATAATAGAATTGTTTTTTTAAGGGAGCTTTAATGATGCTCTTTAATGGGTCACTTAGAACTTTGCTGCTGGCAAGCTAACAATTTATATGTGTCAATTCAAAGAGTAAATTACCTGCATTTCACACAGTTTAGAAAAGCTAGTAACTAAATCAAAGCCCCATAAGTCCCTCCTGTAGTAGTTTATTTGCAATACGCCATCCCCATCTACTGGCCAAAACTGGAATTACATGCACATACAACTGGACTGCTGGAAAACAAAAAATTTTGAAGGGATCATGCAGTATGCAGGAATATTTCAGACAAAGCTAAATAAATAAATATACAAATAAATTAATTAATTTTAGAATGTGGCAATAAATTAATAATAATAAAATAACATGCAAACATAACTCAAAACGTTTCTCACAAAATGTTTTCATTGCCTATTTCTTTAAGCAATTATTTAAGTATATCTCCATTTATTTACTTCAGTGTCAAAGTACGCAACATGAAATTTACCTTGGAATGAAACCAGTCATTTTCACTTTTTAAAATTGAGAGGGTGAGCTCTAAAAAATACTCTTTTATTTTGGTCAAATTGACTGAAGAGTGAATCTAAATCTTCAGCTTTCAAGGGCCATATTTACAGAGGGATAGTTCAGATGCAGACTTCTGATGATGAAGTCAGAGATTCTTGAATTATTTTTATTGATTTTATTAAAAGCAAGTAACATTGCATACAATCAAGTCAAGCTTAACAAAACTAAATTCAACTTCCACCCAAGAGGAACAGAGGAATGCCAGCAGCCAGAGTAAAACTTTAAAAGTAGAAAAGAGTGAAAAGAATCATTTTCCCCAATATAAATGCTTATTCTAAAATGTTATTGATTAGATCCTGCCGGGTTTTAAAAAAGTTTTGAACATATCCTGAGAAGTGAGAGTTTGATTTTTTCCCAATTGCAAATAGCAACAACATCAGTTACCCACTGACTTAAAAGAGGTGGGCTAAGATTCTTCCACTTGAGCAAGATAAGTCTATGTACTAATAGTAGAGTAAAAGCAATTACAGTTTGTTTGTCCTTCTCCACTTTAAGCCCATCTGGGAGTTCACCGAACACAGCTGTTAACGGATTAGGAATAATTGTGACACCAATGCAACATGTCTGATGGGCATTTAAAGATTTTGGTCCGGCATGATGTTAATTTGGTGCACCAGTAAGGCTGTAGCTTGATTGCAATGTTTGCAGGTTGGATCTTGCCCTGGAAACATTTTACACAATTTTAAATGAACAGATGTGCTCAACAAAAGATTTTAAGATGAATAATTGTATACTTTGCACATATGGAAGCTAGAGCGAATTCTGTGCATGGTTGCCTTCCACTCCTTTTATGAAATGTTGAGTAAGAGATCCTTTTCCCACTGTACTGTACTCTGGGATCTTTGAAAGGAAGGCACTTAAAAATGTTTTTATATGTTATAGAAATGCTGTCCGAGTCTTCAAGACTGATTAATATTTATTCTGGAATAGAAATGGGTGGGAAGTGAGGAAAAATGGGCAGGTCCGTTTAGCACAGTTTCTAATTTGAAAGTAGTGGAAAAATTGTGTTGATGGGAAGTTACATTTGAAGTGTAATTGTTCGTAGGATGCAAAGAAATTATCTATATATAATTTTCTAAATGATTTAATCCCATACCTTTTTCCAAACATTAAAAACTGTGTAAATTTGAGAGGGTGGAAACAGGTGGTTGTCGTGTACAGGTGCAACAAATAAAAGCTTCTCTATCTTGAAGTGCTTCCTAAATTGGTTCTGTATTCTGAGTGAATGAAGGACAATTGGATTTGTTAGTATACTGACAATAATTTGTATTTACTGGGGTACAAAGCATGGAATATAAAGAAGTATTACAGGAATTTATTTATATTGCAAACCAAGCTTATGTGTGTTCATTAATTTGTGTCAATGCCCAGTTTTATAAAGGTTATACATTTGGTGCCCAGTAATAAAACTGAAAGTTAGGTAATGCCATGCCACCTGCTTTAGGTTGTTGTAGGGTCACCCTTTGGATGCGTGAATGTTTTGAATTCCAAATAAATGAGGTTGTGATTGAATTTAATTTCCTCAAAAATGATTTGTTAATGTATATGGGGATGCTTTGAAAAAGAAAAAGAAGCTTGGAAAGGATATTAATCTTGACATTCCCCCTGCTAAAGGAAGATGGAAAGTAGACCATCTATGCACCTCTTGTTTAAGTTTTTCCATGCAGGTGACAAAGTTTTGTTGAAAAAGAGCTTTACATTTACTTATGATGTTTACCCCTTGGTGTGTAAACTGATCTGTAATAATAAATGGGAAGGTGTCCCATCTAATATTGTATTTCAGAGAGTTTACTGTAAAAAGCACACTTTTATTCAAAATTAATTTTGAGTCCAGATATCTATTAAAATTCTGCTAGTGCTGTTAGAACAGCTGGCACGGAATTTTGTGTACCTAAAATATTCAGTACAATATCATCTGTATATAGTGATATTTTCTGTTCAAGTCCTTCTTTGATAATCTCCTTCATCCCAGAGGTATTTCGAAAGTGAACAGCTAATGGCTAAATGGCGATTGCAAAGAGCAGTGGTAATAGGGGACATCCCTGTCTAGTACCATGTTCAAGTTTAAAGTCTGAAATAATGTTATTAATACAAATTGAAGCTTCTGGACTAGTACACACAGTAGTTTGATCCAGGCACATATGTTTAATCCAAACCCAACTTTCTGCAATGTGGTGAATAGGTAGTCCCATTCAACCATAACAAATGCTTTTCCTGCATCCAAAGATGATACAATCTCTGGGGTGTCAAACTTTATGGGTGAATATGTTACATTAAACAGGCATCGAAGATTGGAGGCTAAGTGTCTGCCTTTATTAAATCCGTTTGGTCTTGTGATATTACCAAAGGAAGCACTTTCTTAATCCTTCTAGCTAGAATTTTGAAGAGTATATTAACATTGTTATTCAGAAGTAAGATTGGTCTGTATGGTGCACATTGTAACAAGTCCTTATTTTTCTAAGGAAAGACGGTAATTATTGCTTGGTGAAAAGTTTGAAGTAGAGCTTTATTGTCTCTGGATTCTATAAATGTTGCTAATAATAGGGGAGCTAACTTAATTGAACATTTTATTATACAATTCAGCAGGGTAGCCATCAGGACCTGCTGCCTTTCCCATTCTGAATTGAGTTTATAGTGTTTTGTAACTCTGAGTATGACAATAGGTTTATCCACTTCCTCTGCACTAAGATTATCTAGCTGTGGTATCAGTAATGCATCAAAAAACACATTAGATTGTCTCTTGTCTTTTTTAAGCTGAGTAGAATATACAGACTTATAGCACTCCCTAAATGTGTGCATTATATTTTTATGGTCAATAATTTTATCTCCTTCTGTGTTAGTAATTACTGATATTGCATTGCAAACTTCCCAGTTATGGATTTGCTGAGCTAAGATCTTATTAGCCTCCTCTCTGTGTTCACAGTAATAATGTCATGATTTAAAAGTGAGTTGTTCTGTTTCTTTTGTTGTCAACAGGTTGAATTCTGATTGCAAAGCCTGTCTTTTCCTATAAAGTGCCTCATTTGGAGACCTGAAGCCTCATGTGTAAAAGGAGCGTACACACAGAAATGTTGTGTACAAACGTTTTCGTGCTCAAATTGCGATGTATAAAACCTAACTTGGCGTAAAGCCATGCACATTTCTACGGTACCTCATACCCTTGGTATACGCAAGTTCTCCGCTCGGTTTTGCAGACTGGCGGCACCCAGTGTCAAAGCAGTGCTACTGTTCCTGTGTGGTTATCCTTTCATTTTCAGATCCACATCCCTGACGCGGCTTTATAAATAGACTGAAATTAACCGCATATTGTTTATTAGTTTAATGCATCGGATTGTAATTAACCAGTAACAATATAATGTTCCCCGGAATGGTCAAACTATTCTAAATACAATAGCTGCTTTAGTGTTGTTACTCTCACCGCACCTTCTTCTTCTTCTTTTTTCAGCTGCTCCCGTTAAAGGTTGCCACAGCAGATCATCTTTTTCCATATTACTCTGATCGGAAAGAGAATTATCGGTATACAGCATCAAGCACATGATGCCTCAGCCATGGCAAAATGCTTCAGAGCCTTTCCTGTACAGACCTCGCAGTTCAGAAACAGTTTCATCCCAAGAACTTTAAACATGTTTCCATGTTTAATAACAATCAGTCCATCAAGTGCTCCTTGTAGAACTGTTTGTACTTATAAGTACAATCACCTGACTGTAAACTTGCACTACAGTTATAATATTGCACAACCTGCACCACTTTATAAAGCATGTATTTACATATGATGACGATATCATTTTTAAGATGAAATGCAGAAAAATATGTTAATTACGTTGATGCAGCAAAATATGTTGATTATATTATACAGATAAAACTTTAACTTCATTTAAATAATCTGTATTGTTAATAATTAAACATGTGAGGACACGGTGCCGCAGCGCTAGCCAGTTCGCGGATTGTTCCTGCCTCGCGCTGTATTATTGCTGGGCTGGTGAGACACTGGAAGGATAGAAGGATAGAATAATTAAACATGTAATATGAAGAAATTTTAATGTTCCTTAAAAGTTTCGAAGAATCGTCATCCTAAGCTTACAGATGGCTTAACGTCTATTACAGAGCTGATTGTGTGTCGATTGGGTATTTGTAGACAGAAAAGTAAGGACAGGAATTGGAGGTTAGTACATTTGAAAGAAACAGTACTGCTGCAATAAATTATTTCATCGAAGTTCGCACATGGCATAGCAAGCATCTTGTGTGAGACATGAACAATCACTGTGCCACCGTGTTCCCATGTTTAATAACATGCTTTCATTCCTATCATCATGAAAAAGATATCACATATACATCTCAGTATTTTAATTACTCAGAGAGCTGTAATATTACGAATGTAATGGATTCTGTGTCCATGTCGGAAGAAAAGAAAGCACGGAACAAATAATACATTTTTCCTTGACTCCTCTTGGTATTCGCTGAAATTCTTATATTTTTCCCCATGCTTTTCCCATTGTCTTTTCACAGAAGGCTGAGCTTAAGGGCTATTTATATTGATTTGCATATTCAAAGAGGCATAATTCTGGGAGGAGTGGGGCGGGACAGTAGGCGCCTCCATGTGCATTACTTTTCACGCTGAGTGGGATTTATGTAGCGGAAGAACGTGGAAGTTTGCGTACGCACAGATTCCTGCATCTGGATTTCTCTGTGCATACGCACATTCCCGGTTTTGTGCTTACGCCATGTTATAGTAAGAGTTCTACGCACGATGTTATACATGAGGCCACTGGTGTGTTCTTGATCTATTCTGGTAATTTCACAGATTAACTCGGACACCTTCTTGGTTTCCAATTTATTTTTGTGGGTGAGATATGAAATAATATTTCCTCTTAAAAATGCCTTCAGAGTTTCCCAGAGTATTCCTGCAGAGAGGATGCATTTGTCTCTAAAACTAATCAATTGGCTTGGATATAAATTCTGTACAGTTCTTGTCAGCTAATAATACCTGCTCCAAGAGGAGTATGAGGGGCATAGTGACTTTGAGCTCCATGAGCAAAGGAGCATAGTCAGAGATAACAATAGCGTTGTACTTGCGAGATTTCATCATGGGTAAAAAAAGTGTTATCTATCAAGAAAAATTCTTGAGTAACAATGATGTACAGGTGTGAAGAATGAATATGCTCTTATGTTTGGATTTAGAAATCTCCATGGGTCTGATAATTTATGATCAATGACAAACTGTATAATTGTTTAAGCAGTGTTAGATGTTATCACCACCGTAGCTGAAGATCTATCCAGATCAGGTTTTAAAACATACCTAAAGTCTCCAACCATTATAATTTTATGAGTGTTCACAGTAGAAATGGATGCAAACACGTTGTGGATGAAGTCTCTAACATCCAAATATTTAACTGTGTTACTTTAAAATTAAATAAATTACGGATCACCATCACATATCACCCTTCAGGAACAGATACTACCTCTGATACTACAAATGAAATTGTTCTTTGTATTAATATTCCCACTCCTCTAGTTTTCTTTGTATAGCTGGAGTGGAATGTTTGTAAAGTTCAATCTCTTTGCAACCGAAGTAGATCTTTGCTTGTTAAGTGAGTCTCTTGTAAAAATACCATCTTGGCATTTAGACCTGTTAGGTGAGAAAATACTTTCTCTTTAATTTGTGATTGAGACCTTTGACACACAGCTCACAAAGTTCGCTGTTTGGTCACATTGACATTGCTTCTGAAGATTTTACATTTTATAGTCTTGAATTAAGGTAGTTCATTATTTACATAAGATAGCTTTAACCTTGCTTTCCAATTCTGCCAGGAGTTATGGCTATGAAGCCTATTGTTGTGTTGGCACTTACAATTCTGGGGGTAAAAAGGATATATTTGAAATAGCTTGATTTCTTTCTCTCCCCTAAAGACCCCCCCACCCACCCCCAATTTTGCATCCCTAAGTGAGGCTAGACCACACTTCACAAAGTCCCAGTCCTCTGACATGCCTAGAGACTGAGCACGTCCAAAACAAAACAAGCCCCCCAGCAGTGCTGTAGAAAGACTAAAGTAGGGATATCTATTGGTAATACAGTCCAAATACTATAAACCTAGAATATAATCTTAAACAGTCCTGAAAGAATAAACTTAGGCAATGATGTTAAACAGTACCCATGGAGAAGCAGATAACATATGAAAGTACAATCCTAATACAATAAACCAAAGGTATGATGTTAAACTGTCTCCTTTGGAAAACAAAAGACTAGTTACTTTATGGTAAGCATATATTCATAATTATAACTGTAATTAAAACGTAAAAGTAGCTGAGAAGGAAACAATGTATAATTACAGCAAAAGTCTCATAGACCAAATTGCTGTAACAATCTTCCAGGACACAATGTGACTCACAATCGTATTTCAAAGACTGTCAGGATCAGTTTTCTTAGCTCTTCTTCTGCTTCATCTGAAGAACTAAAAATGTAGAACTTGCCTTGAATATCCACTCTCAGTTTAGCAGAATACAAGAGGCTGTATCTGATTTCAGTTTTGCGTATGTGCTGTTTAATGCTGCAAAATGTGGCACGTTTAGCAGGCGTTGAAGGTGAGAAATCAGGGAAAATAATAATGCAGTTATTTTAAAATATAATGTCTTGTTTAAGTCTGAGAAGTGACGTTAAATGTACTTAGATTGTATTTCTTCAAAATGAACAATAAGGCTTCTAGGTTTTGAGGCATTCAATCCACGTACAATGGAACCTTGGGTCACGAACGTCTCGGAACACGTACAAATCGGGTTACGACCAAAAACTTCACCAAACTTTTGCATCTGTTCATGACCACACACACGGGTGACGAACAAGCCAGTTTCCCTTCCGGTTTGTATGTGCCGATGATTTCCGAACGTGTTCAGTCTCTCCCTGTGCATTCGCTGTGAACTCTTTGTGCTCTATTTCGTTTCCCTTCCAGTTCTTACACACCGGTGATTTACACACGTGTTCAGTCTCTCACTGTACAGTACATTGTTCTTGGTCAGACGTGCATCACGCGGAGGGACTTTACCTCAAAACTGTAATCTCCTCTCCACCCAGTTCCTCCTCACTTCCTTCATGTCAGAACTCGACTCATGCAACATTAATTTTCTTGGTTGTTCATGGTTAGTTTTTGTATAAATCACAGATTTTTCAAATGTTAATTTTTTTCCCTGTGCTTAAAACTCATTTAAAAAAGTGTTTACCGCGATCAGTTCGTGAGGCTATAGCGTGAATTCCTGCAATGTTACTTTTTTTGGTTGTTTATGGTTAGTTTTTGTATACATTACGGATTTTTAAATGTTTATTTTTTCCTGTGCTTAAAACTCATTAAAAAAAATGTTTACAGCAAGTGGTTCGTAAGGCTGTAGTGAGAACTCTTGCAATGTTAGTTTTCTCTGTTCAAGGTTATTCAATGCTTTTACATTTAGTTTACTATTACACTGTGCATTCTATGGTATAATTAACTATTTTTGGGCTTAAACATTAAACTAAAATCACAGTAAAAGAAAAAAAGTGCAGCCACAATGTGTTAATCAGAAGTATTTCAAAATAACAAAGGAATTAAAGTTTAAAGGTTTGGGTTGAATCTAACCAAGGACTGCCACGAAGTGCACAACACAACCATTATACTGTACTCTTAACCTGGATATAAAAAACAGTGTACACTTCCAGTTGTCTTTGTCTAGCAATGGAACTACAACTGTCCACAAATGCACCTCAATATGGCGGTGCAGATAAGAAAAACCAAATGATGTCATCATTTTGAAAATGATGTGACCACAGGATTCCTTGATTACTAAAACCCCTGAAATAAGGACTAGATCTTTTTAGAGGTCAAGGAGAATTTCTAGAAAATCAGAAATAACAGCCTGATCATGATGATGTCAGGTGAATATGATCACATACAATGTGCACAAAACACCACAATTGTTCTTTCTCAGCATATGATTCAGGGGGGAAAAAAAATGAGTCACCTGCTTTATGTATTAACAGTGGCATACAAATTATAAGGCATAATATTTCCATATCATTTTTTAAGATTATTTTATTATATTATTTTATTAAATATATATTATTATTTTTAACTTAATGTTTTTATTCATCACCTTTATAACAGCTTTTTATTGTTATTCTTTTTTACTTAACGGCTAAAATCCAATGAATACCTGAATATGGCTCCCCAGTTTTCAGCAACCTTCTACTTGATACATTATGATTTCCCGTAGCATTTTTAATTTTTCAACTGAACATTTAATATCCAACCTATTAACAATTATCCGGATAAAAATGTTGTGCTTTGCTTTCCACCCAGATACACCCATTGACAAACTATTAAACCTAATTGGCAGCCCAGCAATGGATTGGTGCCCGACTCAGGGATTGTTACTGCCTTGCACAGTATGAATGCTGGGAAAGGCTCTGGCTTGCCCACAGTCCTGCTCAGGATAAAGCAGTTTTAGAAAATAGATGGACAGCAATCATACAATGGTCCAGTGTTAGTGAAAGATAGTACATGCTTTAGTGTAGCCTGCGATGGACTGGCATTCTGGTTACAATTAATCCTTGAGTTGAGCGACATCTTTAACGATAGTAAACAGTGAGTTCAGTTTAGGGTCAAGCAGAACCACAGCTTATACCAGCAGCACTGGAAACATGGTAGTAACCCAACTTGAACAGGGTGCAAATCCTTTATTGGGCACATATTCACTTATACCGGATCAATTCCTAGACACACATTAACCTATTTACCACAGTCTTGTGTGTTATACTATTGATGGAATTTACAAAATGTATAGTTTCCAAACAGTAAAGTTAATAGTCAGCACTAATCATCTTTATAGTGAGGTATGTTTGAAAAATAAAAGATTCTACATCACACTGTGAGCGATGATACTTTCGCTCAGATTTTTGTACCATTTGTGCTTATAGATAACTAGCAAAATAGAGAAGTAGTGTGTTAAAGAAGTTACGAAAAAGAAAAGGAAACATTTTAAAAATAACGTAACATGATTGTCAATGTAATTGTTTTGTGACTGTTATGAGTGTTGCTGTCATCAAGGACTTGATTATCATTATTTGTTTCAATCAGGTTCGTATTTGGAGGATGTGTTGTGTTCAGGTTACATTCCGTGTTTGTCCAGTCTATCCCTGACCATAAAATCTTCGTTGTCAACCCTTGTAAAGATAACAGGTTTCATTTTTCAATTTTTAAATTTTTCAATTGAACATTTAATATCCAACCTATTAACAATTATCCGGATAAAAATGCTGTGCTTTGCTGTTTTCTCACATATCAATCAATCATTCATAATAAATAATATTTGTTATCACTGATGTACCAAGAGCTGCAGACTCGTAATCCTAGACATTCAGTGATGTCACATATTACCACGTTGTTAACAAACTAAAGTACTGAGCTGCCGTATCAAAGAGTACCAGCAACAGTTTTCCAGACCATAAAGTAGAAAACTTACTGAAATATATTTGAATTATCATGGTCAAATGGTAAAAGAACAGCGTTTTGAAAGATTTCCCTCTGTATATGTAATTATAACTACATAATTATAAACATCAATATAGTTAATTAGTACTGCGTTTGAAACCAGTCATAAATAATGAATGCCATTTACTCAATAACACTTTATAGCTGAGCTGTACCCCTAGGGCACTTTGCAACCGGTATCGTATACTAAGAGTACATTCACATAAAGAAGCAGAGTCCATGCTTACAAAGCACAATTGCTTTCCATTTTCTCACATTAAAAATAAGCAGTACACTCCAGCAAGAAAGCAGGTTGAAGATTTGTTTGGCAATACAGAAACAAATAACTGTTCATGGATTGGACAGCTCTGAGAGCAAATGATGCAAACCGCATCATCCTCTTTAATAAAACCCCTGTGTGCGTCCAGGGGTCAGGGGTGTCCGTGTGTGTGTGTCTTCTGGTGAAGTGCGCATGCGTAGAGCCGCACCACGCATCGCACTGTGCCCATGCATGCACACGTCACCATGGACGTACACACACTTGAAGCTGGGCACACAGTGACTGGCTTAGCCGCGCATGATAAGCAAATAAAGCACATCATTGCTGGGGAGAGTGCTGATTGGGTAGTCGTGGCCGCGCACATAAAATCTGTTGCTGGGGAGACAGGACATACAGTAATCAGCTGCACGCCAGCACGGATTCAAATACTTGCTGGGCAGCTGAACACTACTTGCTTGGGGGACGCCACAGGCTACATCAGCTGCTGCATGCCACACATTAAATTACTTGCTGGGGAGACGCCACAGGCATGATTATCAGCTGCACGCCACACATTACATCAGTTGCTGGTGAGACTCTACTGATTGCCCACTGTTGTGACAGAAAATTAAACGCAAATTATGGACAGCAAAGCCAGTATTACTGTCAGAGAAAATTACAGGCATTTTACGGTAATACAAACCAGTATTACTGCGAGACAAAATTAAAGGCACACAATAGAGTGACGCATATTACAGCCACATACAAGTCAGTATTACTGTAAGACAAAATATTACAGACATACAACCCTATATTACTGTGACTATCTACTAACATGCCACCCAAAAAAAAGGACACGTCAAGTAGGACAAAAAACACAGACAATCAAATCCTATATAAACAACATCCCCTGGAAGAACGGTCAGCTCGACAAGTAAACATCAACAAAAGAAAGGCTGAAAGACAAAGAAAAATATGACCAAATAGATCAATTGAAGAAAAAGAAAATGAGCGTCAGAAAAACACTAAAAGAGAAAGACTCAGAAGAGCAAATAGATCTATAGAAGAACAGGAAAATGAGCGTAAAAATTTACACTAAGGCAATATGAATTATACTTACTGTATTGTCATATATGTTTCTATTTTGTTTTTATTATTATTTTACTTTAGGTTTCTTCCAAAAATATTTTTGACAAAAAAAAAAAATTAAGACAAGAAACAGAATGAGGTCAAGGTCCCTTGCCATTTAATATAGACTGTTCCTACTTATGTTTATGCAATACTGTTCTAGCGCCCGTTATTGTAATGGGCTTGATATCTAGTATGCATATAAATTAGATATTAGCCAAGACTTTCCATAGTCAGAAATAGTTATTATATCAATAAAATTTATAGTATGGGCTATAGGCAACAGAAAAATCATAACATACAGGTTTTTCCCAGGTACTATGTCTCCTCTGAATCTGGCCAGTTCCCCAGAGATTAAGTGATTTTCCACCCAGATACACCCATTGACAAACTATTAAACCTAATTGGCAGCCCAGCAATGGATTGGTGCCCGACTCAGGGATTGTTACTGCCTTGCACAGTATGAATGCTGGGAAAGGCTCTGGCTTGCCCACAGTCCTGCTTAGGATAAAGCAGTTTTAGAAAATAGATGGACAGCAATCATACAATGGTCCAGTGTTAGTGAAAGATAGTACATGCGTTAGTGTAGCCTGCGATGGACTGGCATTCTGGTTACAGTTAATCCTTGAGTTGAGCGACATCTTTAACGATAGTAAACAGTGAGTTCAGTTTAGGGTCAAGCAGAACCACAGCTTATACCAGCAGCACTGGAAACATGGTAGTAACCCAACTTGAACAGGGTGCAAATCCTTCATTGGGCACATAATCACTTATACAGGATCAATTCCTAGACACACATTAACCTATTTACCACAGTCTTTTGTGTTATACTATTGATGGAATTTACAAAATGTATAGTTTCCAAACAGTAAAGTTAATAGTCAGCACTAATCATCTTTATAGTGAGGTATGTTTGAAAAATAAAAGATTCTACATCACACTGTGAGCGATGATGCTTTCACTCAGATTTTTGTACCATTTGTGCTTATAGATAACTAGCAAAATAGAAAAGTAGTGTGTTAAAGAAGTTATGAAAAAGAAAACATTTTAAAAATAACGTAACATGATTGTCAATGTAATTGTTTTGTGACTGTTATGAGTGTTGCCGTCATCAAGGACTTGATTATCATTATTTGTTTCAATCAGGTTCGTATTTGGAGGATGTGTTATGTTCAAGTTACATTCCGTGTTTGTCCAGTCTATCCCTGACCATAAAATCTTCGTTGTCAACCGTTGTAAAGATAAAAGGTTTCATTCATCTAAGTGATCACCACCCAAATCGGTACTCGTGAATCTAAGATTTTCAACAGGCATTCCCAGTATTAAGTTGTGGATTTGGCTGCGAATATTTAGCGCTTTTATCTTGCACTTTTGCCGAGTTTGTGCCAAACACTATTCTATCCCTGACCATCTCATCTTCATTTGCATAAGCACAGTCCTTCACCAGCAATTTTAACTCCGTTACAAAGAGATCATAAGTCCCATTTATACCATGCATCCTCTCATTAAATTTGTATCTCGTGAATATCGTATTTGTCTTAGGCATGACAAACGCCAGCGGCAGCGTGTCCATGAACTTAATTTAAAGTTAAGCTTTACACCTTGCTTTCCTATTTGTTTGCATAAGCACAGTCCTTCACCAGCAATTTTAACTCCGTTACAGAGTGGTTCAAAAGTCTCGTTTATACCCTGCGTCTTCTCATTAAACTTGTATCTCGCGAATATCGTATTCGTCGTAGGCATGACAAACGCCAGCAGCAGCGTGTCTATGAACTTAATTTAAGCTTAAGGTTTACACCGTGCTTTGTTTCCGCAGTAGCTGCACTTATGAATATGCTTGTATGCATCACTCGCTTCATATTCTTTTGCTGCCTTCTCAATTGTGTAATGCGTTTTTTGTTCAGCACTCTTTGGAGCTCTTGCTTGTTCTCTGTGTACTGCGTTCACAGTCAGTTCACGTGAGCCGCTCGGAGTACATGCATCGAAGGTTCTCAGCTGTGCCTGTCCTATCTCGTGCGATCTTGCGATGTCCACGGCTTTATTTAATGCTAGCTAAGACCCGGCATTTAAAAGTTTCTCTTGCACTTTCGCCGAGTTTGTGCCAAACACTAGTCTATCCCTAACCATCTCATCTTCGTTTGCATAAGCACAGTCCTTCAGCCGCGAATATTTAGCGGCAGCGTGTCTATTGGATTGCTGCTGAAGGATGGCCTTATATGGGCAGGCACTCAATTACGTGGGAGGCGTGCTGATGGGGGACGCAACTCCGCTTCACACGGTGACCGAGCTGCAGGCTATGGCCATATATACGTACGTAAGTAGGTTCCAGTTATGACCGTTACACGTAGAATTTTTAAATGAAACCTACCTAACTTTTGTAAGTAAGCTGTAAGGAATGAGCCTGCCAAATTTCAGCCTTCTACCTGCACAGGAAGTTGGAGAATTAGTGATGAGTCTGTGAGTGAGTCAGTGAGGGCTTTGCCTTTTATTAGTATAGATTATGTCAGTTGGATTGCTGCTGGATTTTTCCTTTTTATTAAACAGCAAATTGTTTTTTCATTTCATTTTTTTTCTGTAAGATAAGTCAATATTTCAAATTTCAGTTTTTAACTCTAAAAGTAGTGTGCTCCTCTTACCCAGATCACTAAGTAATTATGTTTAATGCAATTTTTCTTCAGTTGTCTCCCACATTTCAAGCACATGTGGGTACATATGTGAGTCTGCTCTGTAACAGACTTGCACCTTGTCAACAGATGGCCTCTGCTTACATTAAGAATTGCCAGTGTATTGTAGGTATTAGCCTTCAGGATCCTGAACTGGATTAGGTGATTTTAAAAATGGATGGAAGGTTGAAAACATTGCATTACCTCCCAGAAACACAGCAATAGTAGAAATAGGTCCAGAGAATGAATTGGTTGATTGAATAACTGTACTGTATTAACTATTTCTACACATACTAAGATTTACAATGCATTTTCAAAAACTACTTCCTTTAGTATAAATTTCATGTTAACTCTAAATTGAGAAAACCTTTGCAGATATGCTATAGAGCAGTTGGTCAGATATCACAAGGGCTTTATTGATCTCTATGTTGCACTTACCAAACCTCAAATAATTCATTTCTCCCGTCATAAGCCTCTAACATTGACTAATATCTGTTCTGACATACAACAGTTAAACTACTGCCATATAATTTAGAATTTTACATTACAGTAAGATGAAACATAGGCCATGAGATATAAAAAAAGCATAAGAACATAATGTCAATGATGTTGTATATTTCATTTGGTCTATCAAGAACCACTCAACCATACTACTGCCTGGAGTAGGAAAATGGAACCACTTTATGATGGAGGATTTCTATCTAAAATACAATTACACGGAGTAGTAGACAAAAGGAAGTATGACAGGCAAAGACTGCATGCTAATGGTAGCTTTTACAGCTGAGAAAATCAGGACTTATAAATCCAATTCAATTTAAACTTTTTCAAACTACAACTTTTAAAACAATAACCTTAAAAATGTTTACTGAGCTTTTATGTAGCATGATCCATATCATGTAGACTAGTCATTCTTGACTACAAACCAAAACGTAGGTGTGTATTTGAACACTGGATTATTTCCTTAGCACATAATACAAAACTATAGTGCTTTCAGTCAAGATAGTCGACTTCTCACAAGCAAAGCATCTTGCACACCTAAGCTGTGGTGATATTAAATCATTCACTACTGTCAATTTATAGACAACATGCAAAAAAACTAAAACAAAAAAAAACAAACAAAAGTCAAAAAATTAAAACACAAAACACTACTGGTGTGCAAAATCAGAGGCTCTAGAAACATTTTCCCCTTGGGATTAATAAAGTATCTATCTATCTATCTATCTATCTATCTATCTAACAACTGCTTTTTACTCCAGCTAATAAATTTGATATTGAAAGTCTAACTAAAATTAAAATCTTTCACACAATTCTTTACAAAAGTTTATTATTCAGTATGGCATCAGGGAGTGCAAAGCCTTACTGCTCTGGGTTTGGTGCTCTTTCTCTTTGTCCATGTGGCTACTTTCATATGGGAAGTATTTTCTTCAGAAAAGAAAATTAAAATTAAAATCATAAAATGTAAATGCAGTCTCTCTTTTGCAATTCGAAGCACAAGAATGCTGCAAACATTAAAAATGAAATGGAATAACACCATTTGCAATTTCACTTTCAAACACTACATGCAAGAATGCTGCAAAAACTTTAAATAAAATGAAAGAACACTATTTGCCATTTCATTTTTAGCCTGAACAGCAATGAAGCTGCATAAATGAAAAGTAAAATGCAAATAAGCACCTGTGCCACCTGTTGCTCATTAACTTTTCATTTTCCACTTTGCATTTTCATTTTCACACTCTCAGCATGAAAATAGTGCAGGTCAATGGGAAAGGCTTTGCACCTCGACTTCCCACAATTCTTTGTCTTGATCTTTCTGACTCCTCATTACTTTACCTCAATGATGAATGGATGAATTCATTTAAAAGAAAACAAAATACATTTGTTCTACTTAGAAAATTTAGCTGAATCCAGAACACTAGCGAAAGAAGATCTCCACTAATAATTAAATAATGAGCATTTGTGAGACAATAAATGATGGCTGCAACATCTGTTCATTTTGAAACACTCTCTTAACAACAAAGAGCATTACACAGTTGTGACTTGTATGCTAGTATGCGGTAACATACAGTTTGAAACAGGCACACCAACCTTTTAGAGTTTACCAGGTGACAAAAGCAGAATTACAGTTTCTCTTGGGGATTACAGCCAAGGCGCACTTAGGAAGGAGCCCCCATAGTTGTTTATGCCACCATACAGTAGGTGTTCTCAGGGAACCACAAAAAAACTAGTACCTAACATCAAAGCTTAGGAGTCATCTACACAATAATATCAAGTAATGTGAGAGTATTAAGTAGGTGTGTTGATGGCAGCAAACAACACGGAAAGAGCAACTGAGATTATGAGTGATTTGGGGCTGTGGCAGGGTATGCAATGTCAAAGCTTAGAAATGTACTTGATAGCCATCAGAGCATAGTATGATACGTCCAATAATAAAAAGAGTTTGATCCATATCATTTATCTATTTCAAGAAAGACAGAGAGAAGATAAAAGGGAGGAAAAATATTTAAAACATTATTCTGGGACTTAGTTTATGTTAGTTTATGTCTTTATGTTAGGTAGAATGCCTAGAGGGGGCTGGATGGTCTCGTGGCCTTGGAACCCCTGCAGATTTTAGTTTTTTCTTCAGCCGTCTGAAGTTTTTTTTTTGTTTTTCTGTCCTCCCTGGCCTTCCATGGTAATTAGTATTGCCTAGCTTTATTTCTTATATATTTTGTCTTTTTTTCCTCTTTCTTCATCCTGTAAAGCATTTTGAGCTACACAATTTGTATGAAAATGTGCTACTGTATATAAATAAATGTTGTTTTGTTGTTGTTGTAGTTATTTTCACAATATCAGGTAAGAAAAAAGAAAATTTTTCAGAAGGTTTAATTTGTCAGTAGTTTGTAGACTGGCCACTTTTGCCAAGCTAAATAAAAAATAAACTACCTGTTGTTCAGCAGAGATACTACCAACTGAGTAGCTGTTCAAGGTCCAGTTTTTTTGAATTGTTTTATTGTCAAACTATGTGAATTGTCAACAATATTTTGGTCAATTATGTAAAATGTAGATGATGTTTTGATTTTCAAAAACTATTTTCACTCCTGTGCAAAATGACAAGTTATCTTGTTTTCAACAGAACAAAATGCAAACATCTGACAAGTAAGCCAAAATATTTTTCACTTATGAACCATATCCAAGGTGCTTTACCCTATTAAACAAACAGAAATTAACTTGCGCCATTGCACAGTCTGGATCGATTGTTTTAAAGAGCTCTGTCTCCTCTGCTAAATTTAGGTCTAAAGACAACCTCCTTTGCCTGGCTGTCCAATTTTATTGGCATGGGACATGGAAGAGCAGTGCTGATGCTGCTCTTTAGTTATGGTGATAAGCCTCTTCTCCTGGTGAAGGATCAGTGCTGAGGAGCAAACAGGAGATTCTGCTAGTGACAGTGCCCCCTTTTGCCTTAGGGTGGTATCTGTACATTTGCCAGAGCCTCCTGGGTGGTCACTAAGCACACTTATGTGATACATGTAAACTCGGAGATTAGGTCATGAGTACGACTAGCTGTGGAGAAGTTATCTAAGGAATAACGGTAAAGGGGTTGAAGAAGACACGATAAACTAGTCTTGCAAGAGGAATATTTCTTTGAAAAGTAAGAACAAATATTTTTTGATTCATCTTGATTAATTTCAGGGCCTAGGGTTGTAGTCCAGGTTAGCTCCTGTGCAGGTTTTCCAACCATATATACTGTACAGATTACATAAGCATGCTGCCATACTGCCTCACAGCTCTGGGGGAATGGGTTCAAAACCAAGCTCAGTTGCTCTATAATGCAAATTTTCAGTATATCCTCAGATTGTTTTTCTCTCTCAAGGAACTTATGTATCCTCCCACATCAAAAAACATGTAAGTAAAATGGACTAGCTATACTTTTTGAGTATGTCTAGTGATAAATTATGATCACTCCAATTCTGATTCCTGTTTTGCACCCACAGCTTCACTGTGGCTCTGGATTAAATAGGCTCAGAAACAAACGTAGTTTCAGTGTCATAGATTGCTTGTAATTGCTTATAATTTGAATGGTATGATCTTGTATTATTATTGCGTTTTTTCTCACTTCATGAATAGTACAAATACTAATAGCCAAGTCTACATTGGCCCAATGTGGGATATGCATGGTATCTGCAACCTTGCAGTGGATAAAACTGAGTTAGAAAAATAAAAAGACGAATGTCTGTTCTCTGGGACTACAAAAAACACTGAAAGATGTGGCAAAATAGTTACAAAGAGAGATCTGCTGGAGGCAATTTTATTGCTATAATTTTCTTTCTATCTGGTAATTATAATATCCTTTTCTTTCTGAACACTTAAAAGCTTATCCTGGATAAAGATGACAGTGATACAAGATACCATATTTAGCCATAGGCTTTTACTGGTGAACGTTTTCTAGGTGCAAAATTTGTATGCAGCTTTAGAATTACACCTGCTGTAAATATAACACAGTTGTACACATGGGCATTTAGGACAGAACCCTGCAACAGTTCTAGACATATTCCTACAAAGCACTAACACCACTACATCCAGGCCAGGAACTGGAGTGTATGATTTAGGACTGGCCATCAGAGCAGATGTTCCATCAAAAGGGACAAGTAATAACCTCAATGTTTCCTGCATGGCAGATTACAAACAACCAGGAAAAAAAAAAACACTTTGGGTTACCAGTGTTACTTTTGTCAACTAAAATTATAACAAAAATATTTTTTGATGCTCTTGCTTTCTCCTGAGAATTAAAAAAAATCTGAATTCTCCAATTCTTCTTCTAAAGCTTTTCCCATTTTCATGTGGGGTTGCTAGTTTTGACCACCATCCCTCTTTCTTGTCTGCTGTACACTTCCTTGTCTGATACCCCTTTCTCCCATAGATTCCCCTTCAGACAGTCCATCCACTTTCTATTTAGTCATCGTCTTCTCCTACATCCTGAAACCTCAATATCCTTAAATCATCTCCCCATACTGTTTACGACTCTTCTCATTACATGTGTTTGCCACTTTAACCGTCCTTCCTTTGATTTTTTACAGATTTCTGCACCTTTAACTGTACCTGTGATTGTCTCTTTCCAAACGCTGCCATTAAACTTATCCATCTAAATATCCTTTCTGTAGAATCCACTTTCCTTTCATGAAACCTATTTAACTGTGCAGGCTTTCCATGCATATGACATTGGAGGTCTGACAAATGTTTTACACACTTTACCCTTCACTCTTGAACTCTTTCTTCTGCCACACAACACTTCCAATACATTTCTCCATTTTTTCCACCTGATTGCACTCTTTGGTTTATTTCTGAATCTAGCTCTCTGTCTTTGGTTATTGTTATAGATACTTAACCCTGGTTTGTCTATGTATTAATCTAAACTATCTTTGGAAGCATTTGGAGATAATATTCTCTCTGTGTAAATGATGCTTCTGCTTAACTTTTATGCAAATTTAACTATGTCTATTTGCGTTCAGAGTGTCAAAATACTATCAAAAAATCTGGCTTAGCAACCAGTCACATAACGTTCTCTGCATTATCTTTGATGATGGCGGCACATCTGTGCTCCATGGCTTACTGTATATTTACAGAGAGCCAAACCAAAATTCGCTGGTCACTTGTTAAAAGAAAACACAGTATAATTATCTACTTAGCGTAAGAAATTGAATAACGTACGGTAATTGCCTAATGAAAAGGTCAGGACATTAGTGTTTAAAAAAAAAATTCATACCAATAATGTTGATTATTTTATTCACTTGAAAAAAAGTAAGAAATAAGAGAGCTACAGACAGAAAAATATTTCTGAATGTGAAAGTAAAGTAATGTCAGACCAGAAATTGTTGGAAGTAACAGAAATAAAATTTTGAACCAAATTTAAGTAATTTTGCATTTTCTTCAGGCTTAATGGAAAAGGAAACATTGTGGGTCACTTTCTACTGTATAAAAAATGACAATCTCAATCAGTACACCATACATTTCTGTAAACCAGTTTACAGTAGTTCAATATCTATTGAGTTCTAACATTTCAAGATTATAGTAAGAAGAGTAATAAATTTGACATTTGGTTAAACCATTCAGAAGTTATATATGCAACAGACTGACCTGCTGACACACATACACACATCACAAGATCATGCAGGAAGTGATCAGATCATATTCAGGGATGCCCAAAATGTCTAACACCACTTAAACTCAAACAACTCCATTACAATACTTTTTAAACTTGGTCTTTCCTGGCTCACAGCAACATATACTGTACTATAATTGACCACCTAAGATTTCTTCATCCCTTAAAACATAGGCAGGAAAAGTAACCTTCCAATGTCACACAGTGCCAATGGGCTAGGATAACAAATACATCATAAAAAATTCTGTAAAGCCCTCTTGTATTGGTGGTATTGAAGGGTGTTTACCTACACAACGTAGTCAGTTAAGATTCACCATACTGACATACATTACTGCAAGTGGCAAGGATTAATGATGGCCGTGTTATGAATAGTGTCCAATAACCATTATCTGAAAGGACTCTTTGAGGTGTTTCAGTGCTGTATCACTTGGAAAGAGGCACTTTTCTACAGTTATCAAAAGTGACATAATTTTAATTTTCATGTTAACTGTAAGGGAAGGTTACTGCATTTATTTCATACCTAGTAATCTAAAGTTAACTCTGTCAATTGCTTTCCATTGAGAATTAGAAATTAGTATACAGTATATACATTCAATGTATGTTTTCTCAGCAGAATGACTGTTTGCTTGAATATAGGTTGTTGTAAGCCTGTTTTAAAAGTGGTAGAAATTATATTTTTCTGTGTTACCTTCTGAGCTTTACTTTGCAAAGAAACAAAATGCTTACTCAACTTTAAGTAAAAACATAAAAACACATAGACCTTTGCTTTAGGCCACTATCCACTATAAATCAAATCAAGAAAACCTCCTTCAGATATTGCATGGAAGACCGATTACCGACTAGTGGGTTTTAAAGGCGAGTACATGACAGTCACCAGGCACCTTTGAGTCATACCTCCCGTGCAGTTAATTCTGCTATTGAGGTCTTGAAAGAGGTCCATTGGCTAACAGTTTCCAATACAGCGTGAGTAACCATTTGTTTCTTTCAAGTCTGCCCAACAGATGTTCCAATTGTCTGAATCAGCTCACCACTAACCAGTAACCAGTTAATAACTCAGCACCTTTCTTTATAGAGTACTGTACACTGTTTCTTACTGACTAGCAAAGAGGTCCACTAACATTACATTCCACAAATTCTGATCAGGCAGGTTTACCCTCCAGGTATCAGGTATTGTCATCTTTTTCTTGTGAGCACTGAAGTCTCCAAGTCGGACTACACAGTAAGTACACTGCATCCATTACTACAACAATTCCACAGTCTCTAAAAATACTCTGAAGAGCTGTTAGTTGATAAGTCAGACTACCATTATATAAGAGTTAAGCACCAGAAGGTATTTTCTACTTTTTATTACATTTTAAAAGACATATTATAATATTCTCGAATCGAGTTCAGTGTAGTGGGAGGCTGAAGATACCTTTGCACTCCAAGGCGCTAGACAGGACATAGCAATGGACAGTATCAGGTTTTTGCAGGGTCCACTCACATAAGGACTTATCATCCACATCTTTGCAGATTTGGAGAGTAGCTATATAGACAATGTCTGGATATGGGAATCAAAAGCCAAAATGCCAAGATTCATAAGGTAGGAGCGAAACCCACTGTTTCACCATACAAAAAAACTGCTTAACAAGAATAATCAATTCAGCCAAAAACATAACAGTCAATTCCTCAGTACCAGTTATTTTTAAAATACTGTTCAGTTGAGATGGAAAGGTCCCAAAGAAGCACTGTTTTATTACATTACTTTGTAATTTGTTCCATATATCTATGTGTATCTCAATGTGAAGAAATACATCACAATATTTGTGGGAAATTTACCATACACCAGCTTTCCTCTTTGCACATGTCCTTGAAGAACAGACATTAAAAACATCTGGCATCCATCATACTTAGTCAATATAAAATTTTTAAAATTTCTATCATGCCATCCCTTAATTTTTCCTTAAAACCAAAACATTTAACTCTTTACTTAGTGCTCATACCACACATTTCTGGAATTAGATCTTTTCCTGAGTTTTGCTAGTGTTGTTAATTCATTCTTGTATTATGAGCACCAAAATGAGACACAGTGTTCCGTATGTGTGTCACTACAAATCTAATGACTTAACACACAATGTACTATATAATAAAATATCTGATTAGTTATTTTAATTGCTTCAGCACACTGTCTGGTTCTTAACAACAACCAGTCCACTAGAACATAGTAAGACATTCTACTTTTTAGTTCCAGGCTTGTAATTATAATTACTGTATACCTAATATTTTTACTTGCTGGATTTATTTCTTACATAGTGATATAAAGTTAATTTTGTCACATGCTTCCCATTAGGAGTTGTTAATTATTTTATATGTGATTTTGAATTGGTTTTGTTGTTCAGCAGAATAGATCCATCCATCCATTTTCCAACCCGCTGAATCTGAACACAGGGTCACGGGGGTCTGCTGGACCCAATCCCAGCCAACACAGGGCACAAGGCAGAAACCAATCCCGGGCAGGGTGCCAACCCATTGCAAGACACACACAAACATACCCACACACCAAGCACACACTAGTGCCAATTTAGAATCGCCAATCCATCTAACCTGCATGTCTTTGGACTGTGGGAGGAAACCAGAGCACCCGGAGGAAACCCACGCAGACACGGGGAGAACATGCAAACTCCACGCAGGGAGGACCCGGGAAGCGAACCCAGGTCGCAGAATAGATTTTTGTTCAAATACAGATTTTTTGTAGCCAGCTTTTAATGATTCTCAGCACCTCAGAAATTCTCACAAGGCATGCTTTTTAATTTCAGACTTGTGATTTTGTAATTATATCTAACATTTTGTCAAAAAGTAGAAGTGAAAGTATAGTAATTAATTTTTATATCTTAAGTATAAATCAAATTTTAGGCCCCTGCTGGTATAGAACATATTAAAAAATACTTCATCGTATACTGCATTTGCCAGACAGGTATAAATGTACATATTTTGACCAAATTAATTCTTTTGTGTTTTCTTCTAGTAATACCATAAGTTTGAGTAGGTTCAGTGTGGACGGAAAAATTAACTAGAAATGAACTGCTTGCCTTAATACAATTTACACAATCGCTTCATCAGATGGCAGAAGACAGGATAAAAAACATGTATGTGACCTTTCCTGGAATTAGTCAACAAACATATCTAACATTTTGGGAGTACATAAATCTATTACAAGCAAAATTCTACCCAGGTGTCTACCAGACCCTACAGCTGCTTACTTTATAAGTGAAGGACCAGAAAACTAGATGGATGTGGAATACAGTGGCTCATTCTATACAGGAAAAAATGTAGCACCATTAAAGTTCACTACAACACTTGCCTGGTATTTATATCATGTCTATACCATGTACTTTAGTTAAACAGTAACATTCGCAATTTTAGGAATGGTTACTGATTTATGAAAAAAACTAGACATTATTTAATTAGTCACTTTTGTAATTTCGTAACTTATTTTAATTTTGTTTCTTTCCCATTTGGGCACTTGTGACTATAATGTAGAAATTATTCTGATTACTGGTTAATCAATTAAGAACATGTTCAGGTTGTAAGGCTGTTAGCTGATATTGGAAGTTAGAGCCATGATATTACCATAGTTCCCACTTTGGTGGACTTGATCCAAGAATCCTAAATCTCATCTTGAGGGCTGCATTGGCTTCAGAATTTTAAATAAATAAATAATTCAATTACTTCTGCTAATATTCATTTTTAACATTTGCCGACTTGTTCCTACTCTTATGACTGAAAAATCAGAACTTTCCACCAGTATATATTTTACTTTCTGAGGAAATCAACAAAATGTATAGTGGACGTGAATGGACCCCTCAATTTCTTTTTGCTTTTGAAAATTTTCAGTTAATTTATAGTTACCTTGCAGGGTGCGGACAGGGTACAATTTGCTGTTTTCCATTCCTATCATCAATTGTAAAATGTACCTTTTACAGAATTTTTTGCTTTTCAGGTGAATTTGTATTTTTAGGCTATATTTTAATTATTCTATAAAATCTGATTTTTTTGTTTGTTCCAAAGATTCTGATTGTAATCTGATTATAATTATATCTAATTAAAACAAAAAGTAAATTAAAAACAAACAGAAGAGTAGTATAAAGAAAGTAATTCAGTTAAGTTCACATTTCTAAGCTGTTTTATGTATTAGCTAGTAAATCTAACAGTACTTATATAACAGTACTAGCAGAATACCCGCGCTTTGCAGCGGAGAAGTAGTGTGTTAAAGAAGGTACGAAAAAGAAAAGGAAAAATTTTTAAAATAACGTAACATGGTTGTTAATGTAATTGTTTTGTCATTGATATGAGTGTTGTTCTCATATCTATCTCTCTATATATATCTATATATCTATATATCTATATCTATATCTATATATCTATATATATATATATATATATATATATATATATATATATATATATATATATATATATATATATATATATATATATATATACCCGCCCTTGGCAGCGGAGAAGTAGTGTGTTAAAGAAGGAAAGAGAAAGAAAAGGAAACATTTTGAAAATAATGTAACATGATTGTCAATGTAATTGTTTTGTCACTGTTATGAGTGTCGCTGTGATATATATATATATATATATATATAGCAAAATACCCGCGCATCGCAGCGATGTCATGTGTTAAAGAAGTTATGAAAAGAAAAGGAAACATTTTAAAAATAATGTAACATGATTGTCAAAGTAATTGTTTTGTGTATTTGGCGGCAGCATCACGAAGTTGTTTTCGGTAGCTGCATCATAAAATGTACCACAACGTCTGACACGCCTCCTTTTTACTGTTTTCTCACAGCTTGGATTGCTGCTGTCATATATACATACATACATACATATATATATATATACATATATATACACATACATATCTTCATATCTACATATCTATATACATATCTACATATACACATATATATAATATATATATATATATACATACCTATCTACATCATATATACACACATATACATACATACACACACACAAATTATATATATGTGTGTATGTATGTATGTGTGTGTGTGTGTGTGTGTGTGTGTATATATATATACACATACATATACTTGTGTGTGTATGTTTGTATGTGTCTATATGTGTGTGTATAGCTTTGGTCACTGAGTGCAAGGGAAAAATAATAAATTATAGTCTATAAGTTATTAAACAGTAAAACATTAACGTTTTAAGAAGTACAGGTACATTGAAATTACATTTTCTATGTGAACGTTCAAATTTGTGCCTCTGGTAATGTGCCTTACCGGCATTTAAAGAAAATTTGTTTTGTGTCCTCTGCAGTGTTAAGAGAGAAAGGCTTTGGTTTGGGATAAAAGGAAAAAAGGTGTAAAGAAAGGAAAGTTGCCTTTTTCTTTTATATAGTATAGAGAGATGTGTTCGCTGACGTTATGATCGCCTTTTGGGGACAGTCGCGGTGGGTCTTGTGTAGACTGGTGAGACGCCCCGCCATTAATCGGCTGTGATGGCACTGTCAGTCCTTCACTCCTGTGCGTGTCTTCATAATCCGGGGTGAGGACCTCATAATCGTATACGTGCAAAAGAAAGTGTCAATCGCCTTAATATTATTTTGCCGTGGTTTAGAAAAGGGGTCCCGTGTTTGCACTTGTCTGGGCTATAGCGCAGGGGGAGGATGAAAAAAATTAAAAGTGCTCACTTTGACTTAAGGCAGAAGCGCAGTCAGCGTCTCAAAGGCCGGCACAGCTATGCCGCGCGCTGGCTACTCGACTTTTGCTGGGCAGGAGACCCCAGTTTTTGCAGACACGTTCATGATATCAAAAGTCTCAGCGCTCTTTGGAGGTCATTCATATATATATATAGCAAAATACCCGCGCCTCGCAGCGGAGAAGTAGTGTGTTAAAGAAGTAATGAAAAAGAAAAGGAAACATTTTAATAATAACGTAACATGATTGACATTGTCATGAGTGTTGCTGTCATATATATGCCTGCCTAAATAAGTCACCCTCGCTTTGCTCTTACTTTTTTACCGTTCATTTAATCATGGCTAGTGGCGGAAAAATTATAAAATGGAAGGAGGATGGCTTTACCAAAACAATTATTGATGGCGAATCGATTATTCATAAAGCTTGAATTGGTGATCTGTTTTTCTGTGTTAACCTCATATTTTTCCATATTTCTTCTCAAACTAAGGTGGTGCGAGGGTAAAATGAATCGGGATGCGCTGATCAATGTAATCGGTGTACCAGGAAATCATGCATTGACAAAGCTCCCTTTGCTTGTAATGCAAAGTGTGATTAAATGCATTATTTTCTAACGCGTTATGGAGCACATGCATCAAAGCTTCTCAGCTGTGCTTGTGCTAAGAAAAAGAAAGATTTTAAAAATAACGTAACACGATTGTCAATGTGACTTTTTGTAAGTAGTGCCTGGAGGATTCAGTGTGGAGAAACTCTAGAGACAGCGTGTGTATTAACTTGTGGATTTTTCTGTGAGTTGCTTCGGAAGACGGCGTTAGCCGCGGAGCTCAGCTCAGAGCGAAATGAGATGAATGGGAGGGGAGATGATGACGTGCCTCCCCCACCCGCCTTAACTGTCAATCCCCCACAAACACAGTCTCTCGGAATTTGCATAAGCACACCCCTTCACCTACAATTTTAACTTAGTTACAAAGTGATCAAAACTCTCGTTTATATCCTGCGCCCTCTCATTAAACTTGTATCCCGCATTATCTGTGGGCATGTGAAACGCCAGCGGTAGCCTGTCTATGAACTTAATTTAAAGTTTAGGTTTACACCTTGCTTTCTTTCCGAGGTAGCAGCACTCATGAATATGGTAGTATATGTCACTCGCTCGCTTCTTATTGTTTCGCTGCCTTCTCAATTATATAATGCATGTTTTCTTAAGCGCTTTTTGGAGGTCTTCCTGGTTTTCTACGCACTGCGTTGACAGTCAGTTCACGTGATTACGTGGGAGGCGTGATGATGTCACACGAAACTCCGCCCCCCCATGTCTTTCCAGCTCAACTCCATTACAGTTAATGGAGAAAAATACCTTCCAGTTATGACCATTAGGCGTAGAATTTCTAAATGAAACCTGCCCAACTTTTGCAAGTAAGCTGTAAGAATTAAGCCTGCCAAATTTCAGCCTTCTACCTACACGGGAAGTTGGAGAATTAGTGATGAGTCAGTGAGTGAGTGAGTGAGTGAGTGAGTGAGTGAGTGAGTGAGGGCTTTGCCTTTTATTAGTATAGATTATCTAACTGTGTCTTTATTTCAGCATCATTTCCCTTTAGGGGATTAATTTATGGTTATTATTGACTGACACAAGCAGAGCCAGCAGTTGATGTTTTGTTAGCTTCAGAGTCTCATTTCATATAGTTTTAACAAAGAATTTACATATTTGTTGGCTAATGTGTTGAAGTTTCAGAATATGCCTGTACTGTCATGCATTACTACATTGTATCGTGTATAGTTTTATAAATATGCAATCGTTTTTTTGTCGGTGTAATTCGCCTAGCTAAGATAATACATTCAATACATATTGAAGGCATGAAAAACTTAGTTAACTAAAGATGGTTTAGCAGCTGGGCGGCCTAGTGATGCAGTGGTTAGCACTCCCATCTCATGAATCCAGCATCCTGGGATTGAGTTCTTTGGCCACTTTCAAATCTGTGTGAAGTGTGTACATTCTTCCCTGTACCTGCACAATGTTTTCTCTGAGCACTTTGGCTTTCCTCCCATATCCTAAAGATTAGCAATTCTAAACTGTTTTGTGTGAAGGAGTGCAGATGTGGGCTAGAAACCCATGCAGTGTTAGTTCCTGCCTTGCCAGCAATCCTGCCACAAAAGGCTTCAGTCATCTCTGATTCTGAATTAGATTGACTAGTTTTAAGAATGTTATAGTATGTTCAGAGGGTGACAGGGGGCACTGCTACTAAATATCTAAACAGAGATTTTATATACATTTGAGAGATAAAAACTCTTTTTTAAGCCATAGTACATGTAGAATTAATGCAACAAAATCAATAAAATTACGTTTTAGAGCAGCTGTAGAATGTTTATCTCCTTAAAGAATCAACATCCATATATAGAACAATATATAGTGTGTACATACCAAACTTTTTTACAAAAAAATGCTTTTTTACGGTCATAGTTTAATCGATCAAAATTTCTAAAGACTGCATAAACTCTAATAAAAACTTTTAAAAAGGTTTTGCTTACTCTCATACAAACATTTATTGTAGTTACCCTGCAGAGACATACTAATACATTAATAACATAGAAGTGTATTTTTCAGCACTTGTATTTATATTCAGTATATGTAATGTAATTTTAACACATTTGTTAGTTTCATCACCTTTACTTATTCATTAACATTCAGACAAACATGTCCCGTGTTACTATACTGTATTAAGTGCTACTGTGATGGACTAGTGTTCCTGTTTAGGGTTGCTTTCTGCCTTGTGGACAGTTCTGCCCCAGCCTCCTAAAACCCTGACCTGAACTAAGCTGGCTTGAAAATTTAATGTTATGTTGAATATTGCTGTCTACCCTCAGGCACAAAATAAAACCAATAGTGCTTCTGGGACACAAGCTCTTAGCTGATAGCTACTGAATACACAATGCATACAGCCTTTGCACTCCAGTGGTCTGATTTTAAGTCAAAATGTTACGCTGTTTTTACTGGAAGTTTGTCTAGATGTAAATTTTCTATGCTTCTGTTACTCTTTTCAAGCGTGCCAAAAATGATCTAAGCTGCCGATTTTGGTAATAACAAAAGCATGCATAGTTAATCTCTAGTCTGTGTCAACCACTTACCCAAGGGCTATCTCATGCAATTAATGTTAAGGCAGAACTTGTACTCGTTTCCTTTTCAAGTACAATCTGGAACTTATTTCTAAGACTTTGATATTTAGTCATCTTGTCTTTTGCATGCACAATAGAACAGAACATTTACTGCAGCAAGATAAATTAAACTTTTCATAAAATACACACATAAACAGATGTTGTGTGTCATAACTAATCACTATTAACCTGCTAATCTTGCCTTGGTGTGTATGTATTGATCATACACATCCTGTTCAGTGAGGCAAAAATTATACTACTGTATAACAGATTCATTTTTTTCCTGCCTGCTTTGCATGCTTGCTCCCTGCTATTGCTTAAAAATAAATCCTAGATCTTCAATTTCAAAGAACTGAAATGTTAACTGTCTGTTATTTATAAAGAAAACAATTACTTGAGAAATTAATTCCTGACCATTTTGCTCATGATAATATTAAATTTTATGGTACATTGGAATAGCTATGGTAAAATCATAGAGTGTTGAAAGGGGGTTGATTTAATCACATTAAGAATATTTAATCCAATATCTCTCTTGCATTTATGAGTAGTAATTTCCACTAAATAAGGGAAAAACTGATAGATTAATAGAATAAATTAATAGAAGTGAAAATAATAAGTGTACAAGAATCTTAACCACTTAAAGTATCATTACATTGAATTTAAAATACTAAATGGTGTATAACGCCTTAATATATAATCCTTATATATAATTTGATACTATCTATATGTATGGTGTTCGTGTCAATACCCCGTATGTATGGTGTTCACCTCAATACCTCGACTCAATACAAGTTAGAACCATGCAATGGGATTCTGCCTCTGTAGTTAGAACATAATGTGGCACACACAGACACAATATTGCATGATTGCTTAAGAATGTTCAAATGCTTCAGTGATGCCACTGGACGACCAAGTATTGTAAGTCGGTGTTGGTTCGAGCAGATAACAGTAAGTTCGGTTGGTTTTTGGAACGTTGGTTTGGTGGGACGTACTTTCCAGGACTAACATCGTCGACTGACTTAAACCCTTCGACAGCTCCGGAACCATAAGTAATTTAGAACGTTTTGTCATTTGCGTGGTACGTCAAAATCTATCTTTGGGCAGTTCGGTTTTGGCATCCGTCCTTCTGACATCTATTGGCAAACTGAGTAATGATGGCTGGGTATTAACAACGGTCATTGTTTACATTTTAGCCGATCTCAGATCTAAAATGACCACACCAACATAATTATTACTCTGACTCTGATTAGAGTCGTAAAATACGGTTTGTTTTGAAAATTTGTTTGCTGGAAAAAATCAAATGAGGTGCGCAGAAGAGCTGAGGTCACGTCTCGCAGCCCCGTGTAAACAGGAAGCTCTTCATTACATCAGCCGAAAAGGTCAATTTTAAGCACAAATCAGTGCCATGATAACAAAATCATTTCAAGGACTTAAAAAAACAAATAAATCTTTGCAGAGAAAGTATGGATTTCACAAACGCAGAATTTGTAGCCTGATTCGATCGGGCTCCCAGTCGCTAGTATATATATATAATCTTGTTCCTTCCTTTTCTTGGAGTATATTATCCCCATACACTAAAAATCATAACCTTAAATCTTCTAACAGGGACCTACTTATAATTCCAAGAGCCAACCTTAAAATAAGTAGTGAGGTGGACATTTGCTATTATGCTCCAAACATCTAGAATACTTTACTAATAGAGATGTGCCAGGGTGATACTGTAGTAAATTTTAATAAATTCCTAAAACATTTTTTTAATTTTGCTTTTTTGTAGCTTCCTAGACATGCATAGGATTCTTATTTTCTTCAGTAAATCTGCAATCATTGTTAATATTTACTTCTCTCTTTTTCTTTTTTCTGGTTCCCCTATAGCGGCGCTGTACACCAACACCACCTGATCAAAGTACTGTTCAGATCTGTGATGTCTGAATGAAAGCCGATACCCCAGTATGTCCACAAGACCCACTGCATTGAATCCTCTAAGAAAAAGTAAAAAAAAAACAATAAAGAACATTTATGTTAGATAGAATGCCCAGTGGGGGCGTAGCGGTGTTTTAGCCTGGAACCCCTACTGATTTAGTTTATTTTTCTCTCCACCCAGGCCATCTGACCTTATCATTGGACTGTCATTTAGAAACTTAAAAAAAAACAATTCTATATTTAAGGACTCACCTTCCCTTAATTATATATCTTACTTATATAAGTGTGTAATACTCATTTATCTTCCATATATTCTATTTATTCAATATTATTCTTAACTAAATATAACTGTTTTGCATGTTACAACTTCTTTGACATGTTGTAAAGAACTTTGCGCTACATTGCTTGTATGAAAATGTGTGTAGAAATAAATGTTGTTGTTAAGCATATGTTGTTCTAGAAATATACTAAATTCTTGGACGGCGTCCTATCCACGTGTTGTTCCTGCCTTGCACCTGATGATTGCTGGTTAAGAAGATGAATGGATAGATGAACGTATACTAAATTATTTTGTCCACTCACTATCTGAACCCAATTTTCTATATTACGTGGTTTTGAGGAGTAAGATACTTCTCTGACCTTTGCACTACGATGTAAAAATGAAATGCCAATCCATCACAGTTCTCCCATATGCATATGTCTAGACTTTCTGTATTTCTGTGATATAGGGTAGGAAACCAGAGTTTGCACGGAAAATTCACATTAACATTAGAAAGACACGCAGCTTCCGAATACAAGTTGACAAAGCCAGAAATTGAACTATATGCCACTGTGCTGTTGTGTGCAACATCAGGACCAAGAAAACTCCAGATCAGGTTTTTAATTATATCAGGTCATGATTGTAGCAAATTTGTGTTTGAGAAGTTACATTTTGCACAGCAACTGTTCAGTATGTTCCTAAGGCTTCAGAAAGTGCCACTGCTATGAAAAACATCCTACATTGTTCCTGTTTCCAAAGAGGTGCCTCTTCACCTAATGACTACAGACTAGTGGCACTTAGTTTTTATATTATGAAGACCTTTGAGAGAATGATCCTGGACTATATGAGTCCTCTTGTGGTAGACCACTTGGACCCCTTGCAATCTATCTGCTCCACAAGGATTGATCTCACCTGGACAAAGCTGGCAGCACTGTGAGGATTATGCCTTTTTGATATATCAAGCATTTTCAATGTCATCCAGCTATCCCTGTTAAGGGGTAAAGTCAGAGATATGTGGATGGATGAGCCTATGGTGTCCTGGAGCAGAGCAGACCAGTTTGTGAGACTCCAGGACTGTGTTTCTGATACGGACATGTGCAACACTGGAGCACCACAAGGAACTGTCCTGTCTCCCTTTCTCATTACTCTGTACACCTCAGATTATACTGTAAATATAACACCAGGTCATGTCACTTGCAGAAATTCTCAGATGAGTCTGCACTTATGGGGTGTATTGATAAAGGAGATAAGTTATCAGAATATCAGAGTCAGGTGGAAAAGTTTATTTCTTGGTGCAAAGAGAATTGTCTGCAACATACCTTTAGCCAAGGAACTGATTATTGACTTTCGCCATACCAAAGAGCCTCTAAATCCAGTGACTATTCAAGGATCGGATGTTGAGGTGCTCCCACCGCGACAAGTACTTGGGGGTCCACATTAGTGATAGGTTAGATTGGTCTCAGGACACTGAGTGAACTATGTGCAAAAGGGAAGATCAGGCTCTTTTTCCTTAGGAAACTGCATTCCTTTAATGTGGGGAGTGGCATCCTTCACATCCCTATACCTCCGTAATGGCTAGTGTGTTTTTCTATGCTGTGGTATGCCGGACTGGTAACATCACTTCAAGAGATGCCCACCAAATCAACAAGCTAATGAAAAGGGCAAGCTCAGTTATAGGGTGCACTCTGGATCCCCCGGGAGGTAGTAGCAAAGGAGAGAATTAAAAGAGAAACAAGTACCATTATGAGCAGTGCTTCACATCCTCTCTCTGACACACTAACACCGAAGACTTTCAGCCAACAAATTATTTAGCAGAAGTGCATCAAGAAATGCGACTGGGGCTCATTTATACCAGCAGCAATACAGTACATCTGCATAATGCCTCACTTGAGCTTGGGCAACCAAGTCAAAATTTATTTTTCTCTTGTATTTTGTTGCTTTATCGTCATTCCAGTTTGTGTTCAGACCAAAGTGTGTGTGTATGTATTTATCTAAAGAGCTTCTTTTAAAAAACAAATTTCCTCAATGGAGACAAATATGCTCTATCTATCTATCTATATATATATATATCTATAGTCTAAAAACTAGTCAACATACTACAGATCTTAAATAGGAAAAAAGATCTTGAATTGGAAAATTACTACCTTGGATAGAGAAGATTGCAATAATAATAATAATAATAATAATCCTGTTAATGCAACAAATAATATCAGGTTATAAACTACCGACACGGACAGAATACATGTATAGACTCATTGAGTTTTAAATAAATAATCACCATACTCACGTCTTCAGGTGGGGGCGTGGTACTGTGGCGAGAGCAGTTCCCAAGTGCGATGCAGGAGCAGACGGCCCTGCACTTAGTGCACAAGTGCAGGATCACCAATGACCCTAATTTGCACCGGGAGCTGCTGATTGCCACAGCTATGCCACGTCCCCACTTTAAAAGGGAAGAGCGAGTGAAAGAAGGGAAAAGAAGAATCATAAGAAAAAAACAGAATAAGGGAGGTTAAAAGATGTAGTGAGCAGAAAGGCAGGAACAAGTGAGAGACAGTGTGAACAGACGAGAGAGAAGGCAGACAGCTGGAGCAAGTCCCACAGAGGGTGTGGATGGCTGATGGCAACTCCAGCTAAGTGACCTGGGTAGCTGGAGTGGCCGCAACGCTGCTCATTGAAGCAACTTGCCGCAGAGAGGCAGTGCAGCTGCAGGGGAGGGAAAGGCTGAGAGAGGCATTCAGTGGGTGGTGTTATGGACCACAGGGACGCAAGCCTGGCAGCAGGAGTCAGAGGCTTGGTGGGGTGCCCTGCCTGGAGCCAGAGAGGGCTAGAAAGGCTAGTTCCTAGGAGCAGTGCTAGAGGTGGGCTGAACTGCCTGAAAGGCGCCTCCTTGGCTTCAAGGACCCGCTGTGGGTTAAGTCAAAGAGACGGCCAGGTTTTAAAGGACTGCACAGGGGCTCAGGATTTTAAGGACAGTTTCCTGCCTGAATTTTAACCTCGTTTTACTGGATTTATTTATTTGCATTTTTAGCCTCCAGTCGCACTTTGTTTTTATGGATTATTTTTTATGGAACATGTTTAGCACTGCATTTTTTGAACAATGTTTTATTTTTTTTTTTTATAAAAGCACTGAACACTGTTTCATCATTCCCTTGCTTGGTGTGTTTGTCCTCATCTGCTCAGTTCATCCCAGTCATGACTATTGACATTGTCGGGTTCAAGAGGCTCCCAAAATGGGAGTTAGAGCATGGAGCCGACTCACACCATCACAAATAGATAGATATGAAAGGCACAGTGCATGTCTGTTTATCTACTGTATATAATAAATAGATGAGGCACTATATAATAGATAAGTGCTGCTTCAGTTTGTCCCCCCAAAAACTGTGCTCCAGCCCACCAATTTTTCACCAATTGCCACTGTTATGAAGAGCTTGTATTGTGAAGAAATAAACCATGACTATTAATGAAATTTTATTTTAATGCATTCCCTACAGTTTTTACAATCTTTATATAAAAGCTGCATGTCATTTAAGCCTTCATATTTATGTATTTGAAAGAGAGTTAGACATCTTCAACTACATTCAAGAGGTGTTTAGATCGATAGATCGATAGATCGATAGATCAATAGATAGATACTTTAAAGTATTTGAACAGCTCCTAGGAATCTTGTTCCTTTTTCTTTTTTTTTAAAGAAAAGCCAAGCAAAATGACACATTTTATTGGCTAACTAAAAAAATTACAATAAGAAAGCTTTCAAGGCAACTCAGGCCCCTTCTTCAGGCAAGATGTAATCTTGATGTAATTACTTTTTTTCTAAAAGAAATGCAGACATTGCCATCTAGTGGAATTTATAAACACAGCAGCAACTAAAGTTTCATATTTATGATTTTACCTTAGAAACCCAGGATTGGGGTAGATGTTGTTTCCATCATTCTTCTACATTTATGTTTTTAACTGTAAAAGTACAGTGAATGTCAAGTTCTGTGAAGTGAAACTTGGAAACCACCAAATGAACTTTCATATTATTAATGATCAGCTATAGAAGATCCATCAATCCAGGCATCTACCCACTCAATCAAATTTAGAGTCACAAGGAGTCTGAGCCTACCGCTGCAATACGACACGCAGGCTGCAATTAATCTTGGGTGATATGCAGGTCCATCTCCGGACACGCTCACATGCTCATCTGCACTCACCATACCCTGGCAATTTACAGTCACAATTCAACCCAATACGCATGCCTTAGGGATGTGCAAGGAGAAACGAAAACCACACAAACTTAAACTAACCTAAGACAGCAAAATACAAACCTGCTTCAAAATTTTGAGATTTATTGAATTATCGTGCTTGCATTTATGTAATCTAGGAAGAACTGACAACAGTGGTGGGTTAAGCAATAATAGTTTTTGTAAGGTGTGATCAAATTAAAAATGTATTACTATATACAAGTATAATTTTAGTAGTTTTGAAACTAATATAAGAAAAAATGAGAATGACTAAAAAGTAGTTCATCAATTAAATGTTATTTCTGGCCAATGACAAAACAGTCATTGTACAATGCAATCTTAAAGAATTTATCTTGACTCATTTTTTTTTGCATGGATGGGTAGCAAAATATAGTGTATATTATTTATAGTGAACTTCATCCCAACCTAATTTACAAGCAGAGGACAACTTTTTATATTATTTACCCATTAAATTATTGCTTTACAATTTTGAATCTCTCTGGCAACTCACCATTATACCTATAACGTTGTGCAAGCCCTGTGAGTCTGCACTGGGTAGTGAGAGCTATGCTAAAATCAACTGAATATTGAAACTGAATCACTATTGACTAGGAATAAGCAGACTCAGAAAAAAATAAAAATAAATGAATTTAGAATCTTAATGTACTTAAATCCAACTTGTTGCCTCTTATCAATATTAAAAACTTCATAATTGAAATTGAAAACAAAATAATAAATCCTTCTAATTTCATAATTAAGTGAAATAACTTAAAATGGACGATTTCACATCAATGTATACCCTTGGCAATGACACACCTAAACAGGTTCTGGTGCAACTAACATTTTTAGAAGTCACATAATTAATTAATTGAAAAGTGTCTACAATGTTTTTCTAAACAAAACTCTATATTTTGCTAAAATGGTTTGTGGTAGAATAATTCCAATGCAGAAATGGGTTCAAACACAAAATCTATAATACACAGCAATTTTGTGAATGGCAGAAGTTTGGTGCAGACCAGTGTTAGTCAATTGAACACCCTTTCTGAAAATAATGACGTTGAGCCTGTTGATAGTGTAGGTCTCCTAGATGGTATGTTCCTTTAGGATTAAACCTCCAGACAGTGAGTTTACAAGCTAGACTAAAATAATGAAATTGATATTTTGTAAGCAACAAATATTATTATAAAATAGCATGAGTAAAAGAGATGCAATATAAGTAAAACTAAATGTTGAAACTGTGGAAACTCACCCCCCGTGCACAGACAGACAGACACCAGATGTCCAAAAACACACACGTTTAATACCATATATACTGGCATTTAAGTTCTTCTACATATAAGTCAGGGCTTGATTTTACTGTATAATTTCCAGTATATAATAAAGTCGGTTGTATAAGTCAAATGTAGAAAACTAACACTATTGGTCCTAGAGATTATGATATGCTACCACCAACCTGAGAGAGTAACCACGGAAGCACACTGCCTTTTTTTTCTAAAAAGAATTGTGCCTACGTGACTACACAGTAATATCTTAACTATTCTGAAGCGACATTTGCACTGTTTTGTGTTTTTTGTATCTCACACCCTCATTAACCTTTGTTGTAAGAGCATCACTTATCCATGATGGAGCATTCGATCAGAAGAAAATATGAAGCTGGGTTTAAATTAAAAGTCACTGAAGTGGCGAAAGAAATTGGTAGTTTTGCTGCTGCAACAAGATTTGATGTGTCTGAGAAACTGTCGGGAAATTGGAGGAAGCAAGGAAATAAAAAAAAAAAATTTAAGCATCATATTTTGAACAAGCATACTGTATAAGTTGGGGTCTGATTTTATGATGGATTTTTCGGGTTTCAGGACCCGACTTATATGCGAGTATATACGGTAATTCCTTTCAGCACACAGCACCTTACAATGTCCAAATCAGACAAATACTCAGTCCCTTTTTTCTCCATCTGCCGGCTTCACTCCACCTCACACAAGGTCCGTCCTCTTCCATTTGACTCTGGCTCCACTAATGGAGTGAGACGGCCCCTTTTATAATGCCCCGGATGTGCTCCAGGTGCTTTGTGACGATCATCCGGTGGCACTACCTGGTGAGGTGGAAGTGCCACATGAGCACCTAGAAGCACTCCGGGTGTGCCTGGAATCTCTTCCAGTAGCACTTTCAAGTGTGGCAGAAGTGCTGCAATCCAAGCGTATATACTCTTCCAGGCGCCCCTTGCCGGTGGCCACGGGCCCCAACAGGGTTGATCTTCTAAGCTCTGATCCCGTGGCTCCCATGTGAACCAGGGCGGCTGCTGTCTCGTGGCCTGGGGAAGGTATTGTCTTTCTCCCAGTCCTTCCAGGTGTCCCCAGCTGGGTAGGGTCCCCAGCCATCCGCCATAAAACATAAAAAGTGAAATAATGTACAATATGCTGGATGGGTTTACAACCACTTTCCATATTTTACAGAATTTAAAAAAGGAGCATAAAATTCAGATATTACAAAATATGACTTACTGCATTGTAAATTTTATTCTGTTTTAATCACTAATAACTTGAAAATGTAATATATATCACAAGAAAAACTCTAATCAAGAAACTTCAAAACTTAGAAAATGCTTTTTCCTTGTGCTGGAAAACCATCATATCTATAGTTTTTTTCAAACCATTATCTGAGTTAATATTACAAATTTGATGTCATTATATTGGGACAGATGTGGTGTAGACTTGGAAGGGAAACAGCAATACAGACTCCAACATGATAAAATGCAAGGTACTTTTCAATCACTGCAGCTTTATATCTCATTCTCATATGGTGCACAGCATATTTTCAATAAAAACAACATGTAAGCTGTGAACTTCAGGCACCTGTTGTCTACTATTACACAGTATCTCAATTAGATCACAGTCTTGGTAATAACTTAGAAGGAAGGTCATTCAAAACTATTTTTTGGAAGCCTGATACCATTTTGTAAGGTTTAATTCTTTAAAATGATTTTAACTAGGGTATTCGCAAGTAATCAACAAAATTGCAATATTTTTCATCTTACATTTTAGTGCTATTTATTTGAGTTTTATGTTGTAAGTTTTCATTGACTAAAAATTGTAGCTATATCAGTGACAATAATAAAAAAAAAAATGAATTAAAAAATAGACTTTAATGTAAAACTAAGACTCCTTTATAGGTCACACTTTCTCAGCCATTCTAGCCCTGACACTATGGGAAGGGGCACTCCAACATTAATTGTTCCAAATTCTTTTTTTTTTTATCTGATCTATGTTCCAGCATCAACAGAAATATTTCACCGGATCAAGTAAGATTTCTTCTTAAACCTCCATAAAGGCTGTTGTCTGCCTTCCTGGAGAAGAGGTTTGATTGGACATAGGATTGACTTGTGACATGGAGACTTGGTAAGCACCACCACTGTGGCAGCGGTTTTAAAAACTTACTCTTGGATCTTATGAATCAAACAGTCATCTCCATCTACAGAAATGATTGGTTGCTTCTTGACTCTCTGGTTAGATAATCTCTAATGAAGAATGCTGTAACCTATTGCACATGACCCTTAGATCATCTTCTATCCCTTAAGTGACAAGCTGGTACCAAAAGAGTGCATTAAGCATGCAGTTGTTTGTGTTATATTAATGTTGTAAAAAGTAAAATGTATGTATAAAGTCATCATACCTATTATGTGTTTGCTTGCTTTTCAGATGGTACACACAGTAGAAATGTACTTGTGACATACTGCAAATAAGTCAACCAAAAAGAAAGAATACTGCAAATAAGCCAACCAGTTGCAAAAAAAAAAAAAAACAGTGTCACAATGGCTTATAAAGTGCCCACATATTTATTATTGCAGTAAGACTATTCTTTTACTGTGAAGAAAAATCTCAAATTTTAACTGGAGCCATTCAAATTGAAAGAAACACTTTTTTTTTTTTTACTTTTCTTTAAAGACATGCTTAAGAAATATCAGGCTTGTGTTATATTTTCAGTGCACTGTGACCTTGATGTATAGCATATTCAAAGAACTGGTTAATAATGATTGTGAGTAAAAAGAACAATCTACTATTAATATTTAGTGTACCAGCCTCACCATATCTTCCCCCAGAACAATTTATGGTGGTTGTCAATTAACCAATTTGAAAAAAGGGATAGATTATCTGTGTTCTAACCAGTTGAATTCACAGATAAAATTTACCTCCATGCCTGTCTGGAACAAAAAAAGAAAAAACAGGCTGTTAAGCACATGTCTCTTCTATCTGACAGCCTAAAGCTCATACTGCAGTTAAGCCCACTGCTAGATCTATAAAGCAAACTACAAAGATATTTTCTGGCAGCTTTCTAAAATTATGTAATAATCAACAGCTGTTTCTTATTTTACATGTCTAGTAAAAAATCATAAAGCCATGTCTAATTTTCTGTGCTGCTTATGTTTTCAGCAAAAATACATATATAGTCAGAAGGATTTAAAAAATGTGCTTACATGCATTCAATTTACCCAATATAATTTAATGATGCCTACCAGCTGTTACTAAACACATTGCAGAATTGTTTGATAGGCAGTAAATGGACAGGCCTTTGAACAAATCTTACAAACATTTTAAGGCTTCTTAATTTTATTTTTTTTAATTTAGGAAGTTCACTTTCTCCAGCATCCAGGTGGCTGGAGTTTTTGTTTTCCTCTCCTCCATGGCCATCTGACCGTAGTATTGGTTATTAAGTTGGAAATTTTACTTTCTCATCTCTACGATTGTATATAACATTTTATAAATACGTTCTTTTTTTTTTTTTACTGTTTATGTAACTTTGATAATCCATTATTGTTGTAACGCTCTTTGAGCTACTTTTATTTATTGGAAAGGAAGAGGTATTGTCTCACTTCAGTCACTAAATTTATTTAAATTTGTGTCATTTTTATTTTTTTCTAAATAATACAAATTAAAAAACTTATGAAACAACTGAAATTTTGAACTAGATGAAGTTTTTAATAAAGGTTATAATGTTCTTAATGGTTCACAGCAAAAGGTCTACTGGTCGTCAAAAGTGCAAAAGTCAAAGCAAGATCCTGCCTACCAAATATATTCAAAATGGTAACATGATCAGTATTGAGTATCAGCTTTTTAGTTCAATAAATAATCATCAACTGTAGATGTCCAGATGATATTATATCCAGGCATGCAGAAACTGCTAAAAAGAACTACCGTATATACTCTTGTTATAAGTCAGGTCTTGAAACCCAGAAAATCATTAATAAAATCAGACCCCGACTTATACACCCATTCAAAAATGCGACCCTTCATTTTTTTTTTTTTTACATCTTCTTGCTTCATCCAATCTCGCACCAGTCTCTCAGACACATCGAATTTTGTTGCAGCAGCGCAGGTACCAATTTCTTTTGCCACGTCAACAACTTTTAATTTAAAACCAGCTTCATATTTTCTTCTGATTGGACACTCCATTGTAGATAAGGGATGCTCTTATGATAAAGGTTTATGAGGGTGTGAGATGCAAAAAACACAAATCAGTGCAAATGTTGGTTCGGAATAGTTCGGGTACTACCGTGTGGACACATAAGCACAATAGAAAAAAATTAAAAAGGTAATGTACTCCGCGGTTACTCTCTCAGGTGGCCGTTAGCATATCATATTATATGACCAACATTATAAAATACCGGAAATTATATGGTAAAATCAAGCCCCGACTTATCCGCGGGAGAATTTATCCACGAGTATATATGGTAAAAATCTCTCTTAACAAGTAGTCCGCAGTCCAACAGTTAAACTTTCCTTATTATAAGTAAGAATCAGAAGTTTTCTCACCATTAGAATATGGCCTATTTGTTTTTCATGGTGCCACAGAGTGGTAGCATGTTTCATGTTGGTTGGACATGAAAATAAGAACTTCACTATACTCTGTACACTAGTATGTTTTAAAATTATTCATATTAAACACTGTTGGAGCCATAAATGCCAACAAGTCAAGTACACCATAGTCTTTCACTAAAAAGGTGCCAGAGGGGTCCTAAATACACTGCCAGATAGACATTCTTCCTGATATATCTCCAGAAAAACATCTTGTTTACACATAAATTGCACTATACACTGGGGATGAGTTTGAATTATTGAAAAGTTTATTGACAATGTATACTTTGAATACTAAGTTGAAAATCAAAGAATCAGTTGCAAAAAGTGTGTTTTGAAACACATGTTGCTTTTGCACTTGGCCAACAAAAAGCTGATATGATTAAAAAGGTGTTGGCTATGTCCATACAACTCACAATATCTAATTTTGCTACAAAATGTTCAAGCAAAACTCACTATGGCCATACACAAATTGTCCAGGAAGAAATGACATTTGATTTCTTTCTGGAGAAACTGTCAAAGAAATAATAAACTAATTTGTAATATATTGTACTTGCACAAACACAGTATTGTTAAGGAAATGTCCAGCTGGCAAATTGTTAAAAAGCTAAAGGGTACAAGAGAAAACCAAGCTGACCAAAAACTATGTGGGCAATGGGAGAACACTTCTGTTTTTGCTCTATCAGTGTGAATAAACAAGGAGATTGTTGAAACTCAATACACAGTAGGACTGGGCTACCCAAAGCAGCAAACATACCTACTGTGCAACCTCCCCTAATGTCAATTAGAAAAAGTAAATTGCCCGGCAACTATTTGAACAGTTGTATATGGCCTGCTATAAACTTGAATCTTAATGAGGAAATGTTTCTGTTTTAAACATGTGGATGGAAAGCAGAGTCTATTTTGCATTAGTCTCTCAATAAGATAGGACAGATAATCAATTGATTCAGTTAATGAGCAATCAACATGGAGACTTTCTTTCATTAAGTGGCATTGCTGCAATTCACCTAAAAAATAACACCGTACACACCTGCTTCAAAAATATGTATGACAGAAGATCTAAACTGTGGAGTATCATCAAGAACCTGCTTTGATAAGTCATATGTTCTGAGAATGTCCTATGTTCAGATCATAATGGGAAAGTTATTTGACAATTTTGGATTCATAATCATAATCAAAATCATTTATTTATGTACAATGACAGGATGGAAAAAAGAAAAAAAAAGGGCCTAAATGGCAGCTGAATTTGCCATACCCCTTCACCAATGTGTGATGAGCATACTAGTGCAAAAACAGCCAGTGAATGCTATACATTAGTGGTGATTCAGGTGGCACCCCACTGTCTATGTGAAGCATTTAAGTATCTAGAAAAAGCACTATATAAATGTGGCTATCTATCTATACTAATAAAAGGCAAAGCCCTCACTCACAAACTCACTCATCATTAATTGTCCAACTTCCCGTGTAGGTAGAAGGCTGAAATTTGGCAGGCTTATTCCTTACAGCTTACTTACAAAAGTTAAGCAGGTTTCATTTCGAAATTCTACACGTAACAGTCATAACGGTCGACAACATCCACCATGCTGAACTTTCTTATTTATGGCCCCATCTTAACGAAATTTGGTAGGCGGCTTCCATGCGCTAACCGAAACTGATGTACGTACTTATTTCGATGGTATGACACCACTGTCGGCCACCATATTGAACTTTCCAACGTCACTTATTCTCCAACGTCTCGTGTAGGTAGAAGGCTGACCTCATCTTCACGAAATTTGGTAGGTGGCTTCCCTGCACTAACCAAAACCGATGTACGTACTTATTTCGGTTGTATGATGCCGCTGTCGGCCGCCATATTGATTTTTCCAACGTCACTAATTCTCCAACTTCCCGTGTAGGTAGAAGGCTGAAATTTGGCAGGCTCATTCCTTACAGGTTACTTACAAAAGTTAAGCAGGTTTAATTTCAAAATTCTATGCGTAACGGTCATAACGGTCAACAACGTCCGCCATGTTGAACTTTCTTATTTATGGCCCCATCTTCACGAAATTTGGTAGGCGGCTTCCCTGCGCTAACCGAAACCAATGTACGTACTTATTTCGGTGGTATGACGCCACTGTTGGCTGCCATATTGAACTTTTCAACAGTCTGTTACTTATGGGCCCATCTTCAAGAAATTTGGTACGCGGGTTCCCAACGCTAACTGAATCCTACTTACGTACATATATAAGTCCATAGCCTGCAGCTCGGTCCCCCATCCCAACGCCTCCCACGTTGTTGGCTGCCTGCCTATATAAGGCGGTCCGTCGCTCCAGTCTCTACATTCCCTTCCTTGCTTCGCCACGGGATTCACGTCTCCCTGCTGATAACTACAGCCTTTTTATTTAATCCACGGCTTCTCCACTGTTTTATTGTTCATTTATTACGATTATAGTTATTGTGTAGGTATTTTAGACTTACTTTACATTGTTCAGGTTCCCATTTCCTTTATCATTCCAACCGTACCCCCATTAACATGTCTATCGAGGTGATCACCATCGATCAAAGAACTGTCACTTACCGAGTGGTTTCCACGCCCGGAGGTGGCACCTACCTTTTCCATTCTCTTTGTTACATATTGCACAGCCATATCAGGCTCACTCTTGATATCCAGAGGAAAATTGTGTCTTATGTATTGAATGACTGGGACAGGTTCAAGGTGTGGACTGATGACGGTACAGGAGATAATTATACTACACAGGAGCACTATAAGAGTGAAATGCTTAAGCCCTTCACCTATGGATCTGCATGTGACTTGATGGCTGCCGCTGAATTGTTCGGTTGTCGCTTTCAAGTGTACCGAAATGGCCAAATATTTTACACCTTTCGACAACCGCCTATGCCTCTTAAACATCTTAGATTCACAGGTGACGATTTCAGTAGTGGACACTTTGAAGTTTATAAATGTTTAAACTCTCAAAAGCTGGATATGAAGTTATCAATGAAACCGGTTGTATACTTACAACGCTTGACAGATGCCGAATGTCTCTTCAACACAAGTCCTACAAATACTGTCGTAATTGAAACAAACCATGAAACTCAAACCAATTATGACAGCAGCAATCCAACCTGCAAGATTTGAAACAAGATTACTGTTCACATGGCCAACTGTACGTTGCATGCTCAAGAGTAAGCTCAGCACACAGCTTGGTCATAATACAACTGGAGGGCCGAACTCACAACGTTGTATACAAAGAGATCCTTAACAAATAATTATTGGTATATTTTCCCTCAGTTTAAAAAGGTTTAATTTTCTTCTTAATAAAACTTTTAAGGCAGTACTTTGCCACTGCGAAGGGCGGGTATTTTGCTATTAATTTATATAATTACTTCAGCTTTAAATAATAATAGATGTTTAGCTGTCCAGGTTACATTGCTTAATTGATGTTCTATTGCATTAAAATTATGCAAAATGGTCAGATATTCATCTAAAGCCAAATACAAAAGGATCAATTGACAAGTTCCAGCTATCATGTGATACACTGAGTGCTTCTTGCTCAAAATGCACACAGCTGTGGAAGTGCACCTACAAAATGCCAAAATGATTAAATATTTACAGAAATGGTTTTTATGCATTCGGGTGGTGATGAATATCCACAATTATAGTGTGTGGTATGCAGCAAAGTGCTTCTATTCCAACAGCTTGAAACCATCACATTTTCACTAGGAAACTAAACAAAGCAGCAGAAATACAAACTACCAAAAGGTTATGCTTGAGCAAAGTAAGAAAAAAATCAATATAAAAGATAGACCATTAAAGTGCTTATACACATACACAGTGCAAAGACTATACAGTAAATGCCAGCAAACACTTGTTCATTCTAATCAAGTCAGACTTTGGTTATATTTAGTACGAGTGTGTAATTTCTGAATAAAGACTAAAATAATTTCTGAATAAAGGCTAAAAAGTGCAACAAAAATTCGACACTTTACATTATGTGGACTCCATAAATGACAATCACAGAAACAATTAAAAACAGAAGATGCATTTTTAATTAAAATTGTCTTTAGTACCCGAAACCCTGAACAGAGTATGGCAAAGTTCAAAACTGAAAAGATGGATAATTTTAATTGGATGCCCCTGGTGCCTACAGTACCTACTCAAACTGGGCAAGTCAACTTTAATGGTATGTCTTACACAGTGGGAGGAATCCCACAAGACCACAAACATTATTCAGAAAGCATCCCAGACATAAATTAAACTGGTGGCCGAGTGATGTCTACTGCTTGTACTGAAAATAACAGCAGTAGTGAAGAGATCAAATTAAGATCACACAATCAGACGTTTCTCTTTATTGTGCATGTGGAAGGCATTCAGAAGAGGCTACAGAATGGGGTCATCTCTATACAAGAGAAGGTGCAGCATTTTTACAATTGCACCCCAGTAAAACAAATCCAGTCATTAGTACAGACCCTGCTCTTGTGGTCTTTATAAATAAATAAGCAAACTCGGAAATAAACAAGTACACCTGCACTCATCGGGTCTTCCCTTCAATGCCTTTTTTACACGTGTGAGGACGTTGCTTTTAAAGGAACAGACCCTGGAGTTCCTCAGAAGACAAGTGGATCACAGGGAGCTCTGCAACCTGCTAACCATTATACTACAATGCATGCATTTGTGAAGACATGTAATGTGTCCCTTTCATTCCAGAGTAAGGCTTGTACCTATACTAGGTCAAATACTAATACATCACTTGAAAACCATTTTGAAGTAGAACTGATCATTAGATACATAAATATTGTATGCTAACCATAAATGCCATGTGACAAAGGATACGATATTATCAGAAGGGAAACAGTTGTGTAACTGATAAAAAGACAAATCAATACAGAACGTGCTAAACAGAGAGTGTTAACATTGTGACAAGTTTTATTACACTATTAGCTTGTCATCTTTATTATCTGGAAGAGTTTTAAGCCGTCTACCTTTTTGTAATAGAATCACAAACGTCTATCTTCTTCTTCTTTCAGCTGCTCCCGTTAGGAGTCGCCACAGCGGATCATCTTCTTCCATATCTTCCTGTCCTCTGCATCTTGTTTTGTCACACCCATCACCTGCATGTCCTCTCTCACCACATCCATAAACCTTCTCTTAGGCCTTCCTCTTTTCCTCGTCCCTGGCAGCTCTATCCTTAGCATCCTTCTCACAAACATCTATACTATTCAATAATGAAAAAGTACTGTGTTAATGCAGTTTAACAACCATTCCCAAACAAGACACCTACACTATATACTGATCAATACTCAAGAAGCCTAATCTTTCTAGCTGGGTTACTTCCAATCCATTTTTGTTTTAGACTTTTTGGTAATTGGTTAATATGATATAAACAGCGGACAGCATTGCTGCCTCACAACTCCAGCAAGTTTTCAGTATGGTTTTGCTCCCACAGATATGCAAGTTTAATTGACTGATGAGTCTTAATTGACACCAAGTGTTAGCAGCTGTGTGTGTGTGTGTGTGAGTGCACCCTGCAACTAACGGACACCCTTGTTCCTGCCTTGCACTCATGCTGCTAGGATAAGTATTGACACACCTGTACTCTTAACTGGTTAAACTAGTTGAGAAAATGGACAGACGAATAGATCGGGGATATGAATGGAGTCAATGCAGTGTTTCCCAGCCTCTGTCCTGTGGCCCCCCTGTTGCTGCAGGTTTTTGTTCCAACCAGCTTCTGTTTTTAATTGGACTCCTGGGCTAATTAAGTGATGTGTTATTTCCCAAGTTCTGTGTTTTGAGAACAATATAGAAATTAGAAAACTAAGTTTGGTAAAAAAAAAATATATATGTATATATTAAAATGTACCAAGCAGTTATATGGGAATAATGTATTTTTTTCTTTTTAACAATATTTTCATCTTGATTTTCATTCTACTTTTCTAGGTGTTCTAATTGTTTAATTAATCCATTATTTACTAATTAGTGGGTCTGATGCTAAAGTACTTGTAGCCTTTGATTATTCAGTGTTGTTTGCCAGCGTGTCTGCTCTGCTCGTTTTAAATTGTCATTAATAAGATACAATGAAGGGGAAAAACTGCACAGATAAAGAGCAAAATATAATGAAATCAACAAAAGACAGTTAAGCATTTAAATCAATAGCAAAAGCAGAAATATTTCTAAATGTCTTATAAATGTAAAAATCATGCTGCTGTGCTTTTCTGTATGTAGAATAAAAGAAAAATAATACCAGCTAATTAAATGAGATCAGTGCTATCAGCTGTTGTCTCTGATTAGGAATCTGGTTGGAACAAAAACCTGCAGTCATACTGTGGCCCAGGACCAACGTTGGGAAACACTGGGTCAATGTAATGTAATAAAAATATGTAACAAACTTATTGTACTGTTTTTTACTTTCTCGTATAGTAGTATAGAGAAAGTATAGGAATCATGAAAAAAATTTCACCTCATGGTTTTGATGAGTCTTGACATTTAGACCTCCCTGAGTCCGAAAATACCATTTTTGAAATTGTCTGTCTGTGTGTAAACATGATAACTCAAATGTTTTGACCTGGTCAATGAAATTTTGTACACCTGCTTTAAATCAAAAATATGGAGTCCTATCAACTTTTGGGCCACTTCCAGCAACCAGAAGTGGTACTTTTACTGAATACCTTCGCGAATTTTCAAGTAAACTATGGTTATAATTACAGATAGATGATTCCAACTTTGTATAGATACTTATAATGATAAAAAGCAAACAGATGTGAAATTGGAGCTAAATTACTCAACCGGAAGTAGTATTTTATTTAAACAACCATCCAAATTTTTTGTATCATGGAAATATAAATGTGTACATGATATTAAAAAACTGTATTCAATATAATGTATATTCTTTCAATAACTGTTCTTCATTTTATTTTAATTATACATCATCAGTTTAACAATAATGTGTAAACACTGAACATGCCATGTAAATATAAAGATGTAATGGGAACAATAAGCTGCTACGTCCCCGTCATGTTCCTGATAATACGTTTAATTTTATTTTTTTTATTTATCATTATCATAATTAAATGTAGCTAAATGCAGTTTCACCTATAGCAATTTATTGAAATAAATATTATATAATACTAACAGTTTTTCTATGTTTTTAGGCGACTATAACTCTTTTTACTTTACATGTAATCTAGGTAATGCATATGTAATCATGAAAAAATTCCACCACTGTTTTTGACCTCCTTAAGTGTAAAAATATAATTTTAATATAAAGTTTGATTATAAATAGAGATTGTGTATTAATATTATCAATTAGTTATGATGAGAAACAAAGAGATATGATATTTGAGAAATATTGTGCAACTGGTAGTGGTTCTGATGACCTTTTTCTCCATCTCAGTATACGAGAAAGTCAAGGGGAGCTCACTCACAATTTTTTTTTTTTTAAAGCTAACTAAAAATGTAATCTTTAGCATTTTGATTAAATATACAAACAGGCTTGGCTGTTGTATTAAAGAAAATACAATGTTCACGGCAGGATCAGCATCTGGATATAAATGTCCGTTTATGCATGGCACACACACACAAATACTGAAAAATTAACCCAATATGAAAATCATTAATAACACAAAAACTTTTACATCCGAAATATGTGCCAAGTATTACTGGGATAAATGTATCTCATACTGTGTATCCTGTTCACTTGATGTTTTATGGCACTTTATGTTTTAATGTTACATTTTATGTTTATGTTACATGCCCCTTAGACATACCACATTTGTACAGCACACTGGGCTCTTAATGCGGAAGTGTGCATGAAAAGAGTAAACTGAAGAAAAATAAACCAGCTGCTGCTCTGAAGGATGCTGAATGCTCATCATGACACTCAGGAGTAGCCTCGTAACAAAAGGAAAACAGGTCACACAGTCAGAGTGAAAGGACACGGAATAAAGCAGTAATGGCTGTACATACTGCAAGATAAGGCTGAATTCAGAAATGTGCTTTGGTTAGCAGGCAAACAGAACCTACAGTCGCCACATGCAGATTGACAAATTCATTTTCTGTGCCAGGAATACTTTCAGAAATAGGCAACACTCAGTTACAAAGGTTTGTAACAAAGATATAAATGTGGCAAGGTGGGACAAAAGTGCAAAATATGGATGGAGGTCAAAATACAGAAAGTATAGAAGACTATACTCAAACAAGAATTTGATCACAACAACACATGACAGAGCCATCCCAGGTACTGAGTGTTTAGCTTAAATGTTCATAACACTCCTGTCATGGGAGTGCACATGGAGGGAGCCGTTTATATTTCATAGCACGGAGGGGTGAGTGTCAGATATGAACCAGGGCTCAGACTCCAGCCCTTTACCCCACACTGCTGACTAGGGTTATATTGAAGTCTGGATTCCTTCCCTGGCTTATGTTTAAATTTCTTTTTTATGGAATATTGTTTAAACTAGGATATGTGGGGGTAGGGGATTTAGGACAGGGCAAGTTTAGAACTGTACATGGAGGAACAAACAGTGTAAAAATAAAAATGCATAGTAATGTAAATTCTAACCCAACAATTAAATGTAAAAGTAAAATGGGTAACACATTAAAAATATCTTGCCTTAATGCTACAAGTATCAAAAATAAAACAAGTGAGTTGAAGTTGTATGTAGCTGAGCATAAATATGATAATTTAACAGTAACAGAAACCTAGCTAAATAACAGAAATGGGGATGAATATAACATAGAGGATTACACATTTTATAGGAAGGATTGGCAGAACAGAAAAGGAGGTGGGGTTGCTGTTTAAGTCAAACAGAATTTAAAAGCAAGTCCTAGTCAGTTGAATGACAAGCAGACAGTCATTTTTAGTAATATTTAAAAAGGCATGTTTACAAGAGGATATTACAGTCATGGGGGGCTTTAACTACCCAAATATTAACTGGAATAATCTTGTAAACAGCACAGCACAGGAGTTTTTAGAAGTAATCAGTGACTGTTTTTTAACACAGTATTTTAACGCAGGATGAAGTCTGTATAGATACATTACTTTGTAATAATCAGGATAGACCTGAGGGTGTACAGGTGATTGAATCACTAGGATCAACTGACCATAAAATAATATAATTCTCAGTGTTTTGGAAGAGTGTGGATACAAAGACTAAAACTCTTAGTTCAACTTTGGTAAGGCAAATTTTGAGCAGATGGGGAAAAGTCTAAGAAGGATAGACTGGAATATGCTTTGAAGTGTGGAGACAGACAAGAAACGGTGGAAAAGGTTTAAAAATGTTTTTCATATAATGCAGGACAGGTACATACCTAAATTTGGAATTATTAGGAAATTTAAAAGAACTCTGCAAAGGGTTAATAAAAAGTTAAAAAAGAGGCTGCAAAGGAAAAACCGCTATGGTGCATAAGACCAATAACTCCAAAGTGAATTATAGGGTGTATGAGAACATGAGAGCAACCATTAAGAAGGATATTAGGGAGACTAAAAGACAGTCAGGGAGGAATTGAGCAGATAAAGTGAAAGATGACGCAAAAAGATTCTTTCAGTATTTTAGTAGTAAAACAACAGTCAAGGAGGAGGTGAAGTACATCAGGAATAGAAAAGGGGAATTAAAAAATACTGACGGTGAAATGCTCTAAACTCGCATTTTCTGAGGTCTTTACAAGTGAGAAAGTAGATAACCTCTCAGAGATAAAATGGTCTACTAAAGAGATACCAAGTAATTTAGAAATTGCAGAAGAAGAAGAACTTCTTATATTAAATAGGATGAAATCAAACAAATCTCCAGGACCAGATAATGTTTAACTTCAAGTTCTTAAGGAGGTTAGCGAGTACATACAGTGGCATGCAAAAGTTTGGGCTCCCTTGTTAAAATGTTTGTTACCCTAAATAGTTAAGTAAGCACAAGATGAACTGATCACCAAAAGATATAAAGTTAAAGATGAAACAATTTCTTTTCAGAATTTTATGCAAGATTAGTGTATTCTTTTTGTGTTTCCGAAGGTCTCAAACCTTAATGAGCTTGTCAAGGCTATGGCTTGTTCACAGTCATCGTTAGGAAAACCCAAGTGATGCAGATTACAAAGCTGTACAAATTCACTGACTCCTCAAACCTTGTCCCAACAATCAGCAGCCATGGGTTCATCTAAGCAGCTCTCTAGCACTCTATAAAAAGATAAAATACAGTAAGTGATGCTCACAAAGTTGGAGAAGGGCACAAGAAGATAGCAAAGTGTTTTCAGGTAGCTGTTTCCTCAGTTCATAATGTTATTAAGAAATGGCAGTTAACAGGAATGAATGGTGGAGGTCAAGCTGAGGTCTGGAAGACCGAGAAAACTTTCTGAAAGAACTGCTTGTTGGATTGCTAGAAAGGCAAATAAAAACCACCGTCTCACTGCAAAAGAATATTTAGCAAACTCTGGAGTGTTGGTGCACTGATCTACTGTGCAACGACACCTGGACAAATATGACCTTCATGGCAAAGTCAGAAGAAGAAAACTTTTCCTGTGTCCTAGCCATAAAATTCAGCACCCATTATATTTTCCCATTGTATAAAAAGGGTGATCAGGCAGATCCAAGCAACTATAAGCCAATAAATTTAATTTGTATCACAGGAAAATTAATGGATGGGATTATCAAGGATTAGACTAAGCAACAAATGGGAAGAATATTTACTGAAGAGTCAACATGGATTCAGAAGAGGGAGGTGATGTTTTATGAACAATTCAACAATGAAGCAACAAAAGTATATGATCAAAGTGGCGCATGTGACACTATTTATCTTAACTTTCAGAAAGCATTTGATAAGGTGCCACATGAGAGGGTGGACACCAAACTAAAAGAAGTGGGAGTTCAGGGTGTAGTGTATAGGTAGGTGCGTAATTGGCTCAGATACAGGAAGCAGAAGGTTATGGTGTGAGGAATCTTGTCAGAATTAGCTGATATTAAGAGTGGTGTGATGATGCGGGTTCGGCTCCATACTCCCATCGCTGTTCAGGAGCCCTTGAACCCAACACCGTCGATAGATATAACCGAGTTGAGCTAGACAGTGGAGACAACAACTGAGCAAGGGGATGGTTCAAAAAGTGCAGAAGTGCTTTTATTTAAAAGACAATGAAAAACAAAGTGTTCAATAAATAGTGCTGTGCAGTTCCAACTTCAAATAAATAATCCAATAAAACACATGGAGGTTAAAAACAATAGAAAAAACAATCCTTTAAAATAAGAGGTTAAAACGTTCCTCAGGAAGCAGTCTTTACAAACAACAAGCTTCTTCCCGCTTGGCGTCTCACCTGCTTCTCCCGCTTGGGCTTAGCAGCAGGCAAGATGCTCTCTGCAGCTGCCCTTTTCCCGTCACTCACACACGAGACTGGAGACCTCCCGATCCCTGGCTTCAGTCTGGCACTCATCCCAGCCTCGAGACTTGGTCCAATCCAACGGCCAGGACGCTCACGTTGGATACTCCCCGACCAAGCCTCCCAACTCCCGCTGCCTTTCCAGCCTTCTGTGGCCAGTCGCCTTCCCCTGGTCACTCCCGCTACCTGGTCGCTCAGCGGGAGCAACATCAACTCTAACGCTTGGGTGTCGGCCTAACACCCAGCTTCCTAGCAGCTGCCCGCGAGCGCTTATTTGCTCGCCCACACGCTCCGCGTGTCTCTGTCTCTCTCACCGACTTGCTTCCACACTCCCTGTAACCTCCGTCCTTTCTTTCTCTTTTCGTTTTTTTTTCTCTGATCCTTTTTTCCATCCGACTCGCGCTTCTTTTAAACAGCGAGGGGCCATAGCAGCTGCAGCACATCAGCCACAGGAGCAATCACGGATGTGGGCAGTTCCTCACCTGTGCACTCGGTGAGAAACGCCCACATCGCAGATTGCCCCGTGGCTTGATATGGCCCAACGCCCCCTCACTAAGCCGCGAGCGCGGTGATTATTTATTTAAAAAAAATGGCCTTTGCTCAGCGAGCTGTGGACCCATAATACCACAGATCTGGGTTCACTTCCCGGGTCCTCAATGCCTAGAGTTATGCATGTTCTCCCTGTGTCTGTGTGGGTTTCCTCCGGGTACTCCAGTTTCCTCCCACAGTCCAAAGACATGCAGGTTAGGTGCATTGGTGATTTTAATTTGTCCCAAGTGTATGCTTGGTGTGTGTGTGTGTGTGCGCCCTGCGGTGGTTTGTTTCCTGCCTTGTGCCCTGTGTTGGCTGGGATTGGCTCCAGCAGACCCCCGTGACCCTGTAGTTAGGATATAGTGGGTTGGATAATGTAAATAGTTAGGATAGTAATATAAGTAACAAGCTGGTTAAATTTGCAGATGCTACCAAGATAGGTGGATTGGCAGATAATTTGGAATTTGTTGAATAATTACAGAGAAACTTGAACAGTATACAGGCTTGGGTAGATTTGTGGCAGATCAAATTTAATGTCAGTAAATGTAAAGTATTACACTTAGGAAGTAAAAATATTAGGTTTGAATACACAATGAGAGGTCTGAAAATCAAAAGTACACCTTACGAGAAGGATTGAGGAGTAGCAGTGGACTCTACACTATTAACTTCCAGACAGTGTTCAGAAGCCATTAATAAGGCAAAGAGAATGTTAAGTTATATAGCATGATGTGTGGAGTACAAGTCCAAGGAGATTATGTTCAAGCTTTATAAAGCACTGGTGACGCCTCATCTGGACTACCGTGTACAGTTTTGGTCTCCAGGCCACAAAAAGTACATAGCAGCACTAGAAAAAATCCAGAGAAGAGCGACTAGGTTGATTCAAGGGCTACAGGGGATGGATTATGAAGAAAGATTAAAAGACCTGATCCTTTTCAATTTAAGCAAAAGCAGATTAAGAGGAGACATGACTGAAGAAAGGGAATCAGTACAGTGGATCGAGACTGTTATTTTAAAATTAGTTCATCACGGACACCGGGACACAGGTGGAAACTTGTTAAGGGTAAATTTCACACAAACATCTGGAAGTTTTTCTTTGCACAGAGTAACAGACACTTGGCATAAACTACCTAAGTGCTGTGGTAAATAGTAGGATTTCAGGGATTTTTAAAACTATACTTGATGGTTTTTTAGAAGAGTTAAACACATAGGACTGGCAAGCTTTGGTGGGCTAAACGGCCTGTTCTCATCTACAGCAGATTGTTCTAATGATCTAATATTTTAAAATGTCTTTTTTGTTCATTTTAAATTCTACAGTTTATGCCATCATTTTAATTAATTGATATTTTTTGTCCAATTATGTTTTCTTATATTCTGTATATTTTGTGTACGTTTTCTAAAGAGGTAGTGCCACTCTTATCTTGCCATTAAGAGATTGCCCCTAGCCAATAAAGGCAGGATGAGAATGGCAGTCCCTTGTGGTTCATTTGAATGTGTTATAGTGGATTTTGGTGAGTCTTGGAAGTAATTGCGTTTTCTTGTTTTTCTTGCTCTGATTATTGACTTATTTTGCTCTGCTTTTTGGATAATTCTAGAAGATTTTGTTTTGGGACTTGTTTGCTTAAGATTACATTATAAGCAAATCCTTTTTGCTTATTTGTTGTTCATGTTAACTATTTTTGTTGCATTTTTCTTCTCCTCATGTAAATCCTTCTTTTATAAATATTTTTTCATTGCCTTGCTCTATACAAGCCAGGGGTTGATGGCGATTATTTCTATAGTGGCTCATTTTAAATATATTTTGGGACATTTCAGAGTATTTTTTATTTGAGAAATAAGTGCACTTTAGCCTGGTGTGGGCCAAATCTAGCCACTAAAGTGGATGCTAAGCTGGCTTTTGGTGTACCTCCTCTGGACAGACTGGTAGCAGTCAGGCCTGCTTCCCTGGCTATTTTTCAAGGCCTCACATCTCTTTGGCTGTTTTGTGTGAGCACAAATAACAATTAGGATGTCTTTCAAGGCTAATTATGCAGCAGTCACATAATAGAGGGAGGGACAATATAAGAAAAAAGTGTACCTTTTTATGGGTGCTGTCGTATTAAGCCTCATAGCCTATGTACAGCTACTGTGTTTCTACTTTAATGACTCAGTATTTTTGAATTTTTGATTCCCCAGATTAAATGTTGTCCAGTATTGCTTATCTTTACTCCTCTCAGTTTTTATAATTCTCTTTTCGAATTATGGATTTTTTGGACTTGTTTCAATACAAGATGAAAAATTATAGTGTATATTAAATGTTTCCTTGCACTATCAGGTACATTTGTAATAAGTAAGTGAAGTTAACTGTGGTGTCATCCTTATTTCTCCTTTAACTTTATTTTCAGTTCATGTTCTGCTTTATAAATTAGTCGGAACCCTGCATCTACCTAGTTTGTAATCACAAAAGTATATCATATCAAATTATATAGATTTCCAGACTACCTGTATGTGACTGCATTAACAAAGTCACAAATTCATATGCTTAAGATATTTGAATCATAGTACATAATGACACTCTTTTGCATGAGAAGTATCAATCAATTAGTTTAACTATTATAGTGACAGGAGTTAAAGCACAAAACTCTCCTGAGCTTGAAAATCTAGATCAGGGATTTGTGGTGAGTAAGTAAGTGAGTAAGGTGTCCTTGGCAGTGCAAGTTTTTAAAATAAAAACAGTGCAGCTCAGGCTAGTGGGTGTGGGTGTGGGTGTCTGCTTAAGGAGGTGGGCTGACTGCTTGTTAACATCCATGCGCCATCAGCTCAGCTGTTCCCCACTGGTGCTCCACAGGTCCTTAAGGCACCGCTCCTGCACCCACAAAGGTATGAAAAGAGTTAGAGTAGGTAAGAGTGGAGATTCAGAAAAGGAAAAATGATTAGGAAAGAATCGAGAACAAAAAATTAAAGAAGGAAAAAAAAATAAAAATCGATGAGGAGTGTTTTGTCAGCATAACAGGAAGTATGATCATACAAGGAAGCCAATACAAATGGAAGAGAAACGGTGCTCTTGGGGTAGGGTTGCACCTACTGGGCATTTAGGGAGCAAACACGGCCAAAAAGGCTTCGGGAGATCATTCTGTCGATGACTGAGAGAGAACGTGGTGGGATGATGGAGCTGAGCTTTGGGCATTCCAGCAGTGACTGGCTGAGGTGGCTGGGACGCTAGATAGTTTATAGAGTTGACCACGCTAACTGGTTTCTCAGCTCCTGCTGAGTATATCTGATGGGTGAATGGGGATGGAGAAATGGAAGACAGGCACTGAGGCTTAAGTGAGAGAGAAGCATCTGATTTTATTCTAGTTTTTAGAAATGGTTCTTTTGTAGATTATTTATTGGTGACTGATTTTACTCCCAGTTATGAAACACTTGTTTTTTTATCTTAGATTTTTTTGTTTACTTAAAGCAGAGAACTACAGTACACATTATTTATTTATTCAACGGACACTAAAAATTTTAATAAAAATACACTGAGCACTTGTTTTGTACCAATCTTTGTTGTTTTGTGTCCTCATTGTTCTAGTTATCCTAGTCATAGCTATTGATGTCCGGGTTCAAGGAGAAGGTTATGCCAGCTGCAAGTAACCTGGGCCTCACAAGGTTACTACAAAAACTCCAATATCTGAAACACATGAAAAGGAACTTGTCCAAAACTAACTTGTTGTATGAATAATGTAAGCAATGACCACAGGTCTAGAGCAGAACACGACCAATTAACATAGTTCAAGTGCTTCCTTTTGCTATGACCGTGCACTAAAAAGTGCAACAAACAAAATGAAAGAGAAAATGTCAATATTTTCTTTAGATAAATTTATAAAAAATAAACAACTTTAAAGTTCTGTTATACCGTTGCAATTAAAATAAACATGAGAGGGCAACAGCATAAAGGAAGAAAAGAAGTAAAACACAGATTTCTGACAGATTAAGAATAGCCAAACGAATAATTAAAATAAAGAAAATTGTACGCCCTTAAACAAGTGAAGTGCACAGTTTAATATTTCTCCATTCTTTTTGCTGCTTTTTTTCAAGGCATTGTTTTGAAAATCAGGAGGCTGCCATTTTGTATTTTTTGTGACTCTGACTTTTTATCACACAGATAAGTCAATGAATGCCTACTAAATGTAAATGCTAAGTCTTGCTAAGAAGTAAATATGAAAATATAACAAACAGCCCTATTTGTTACATTATTTTGTTGTAAATGTGCCTTTATTCTTTTCGTGTAGTACTGTAGCTAGTTAGGACAGAAAGTGCAGAAAAAATGAATGGGTTAATTTAATTTGTGACAATAAGAGCCAAAGCATTATCCTTTATTTGAGGTTTCCTCAATTTAAGTCCAATCTCTTATTTTTAACACCCACTTCTACTGCATTTGTGCCTTCCTCAGCTATCTCAAGTCAAGACTTTGAATCGTGTACAATATAGGCTCATGGTGACTTACAGGAAACACCCCACCCGTATATATCTTTAGGATGTAGTAGTAGTCATAGTTGTAATAGTAGTATTGTCACGTGTACAGAGTACAATTAAGTATTTACTTGTACAGTATGTCTAACCAGCAACATGTCACCACTCTTCATGAGAAACAACTCGTTAACCCAATTCCATGCTACTTATTCAGTGGAGTTCCCAGTACAAGTTTTGGTGTTAAACCATGTATAATGACACTGCAGTCTGCTGGGAGTGCACACTTTATGGGAAATATTTTCTCTTATGATTGCAACATTTACTAAAGTTAAAACTTTTCTTCCTCTCAATGCAAAGAAAAACATTAGCAATGGAGAAAATTGCACTTTTCTAACGCTAGCCTACTTTCCAAAATACAAAGAACTATAAAATGCCTATGGATGAAGAAGGAGTACCAGGAGAAGAAGTACTGTGTGATATGTAACATTCTTTTAATTGTCATAATTTATGGGTCCTTAATGTAAACTAAACTTCCGTGAAAACAGCTATTTAACACATAATTTATTATAAAAGTTTTTTTTCCCCTATAGATATTTTTTTTATTCCACATTATCATATTTCAAAGTTCATCATTGCACACTTGGGTCCAAAGGAGTTTCCAGACACCATTTCATTTATCTTTATGTTGATCACTCTCCTCAAGTGTACTAAAGGTTCAATTTAAGAGGTTCAATATAAAAATAAAAAATTTACCTCAAAAATATGAAAAAAGATTTATGAAATTTTGCAAAGGTCTATAACAAAAGATTGTTTGAGACACAATTTCTGATAACCTTGTTACATTCTCATAATACAGAATTCCAGTAAAACAAAAAGAAACATTCTTTTAGAAATTTATATATATTTAAAGATAAGGAACAAAATCTTTTGTGTAAAAGGACAATCTGCTTTTTCCAATATAGGATTTTAATGTACTTGTGACTAGGCTGACAGTTTCAGGTGCCAGATAGGAACCAATCCTGAATTATGCGCCCATTCAAACAGCCAACTCATTCATAGATCCTCACCAATTAATCTAACATTCTTGTCTTTGGAATGTGGGAGGAAACCATTTTACCTGGAAAAAACACACACAAACACAGTCATTCAGTTTAATCTGCACATTTTCAAAATATGCGAGTATAAAGAAAAAAAGATGTGGTGACAGGTAGAATATGCTATAGTGTGAGAAACCAGGCAAGGAATTAAACTCCCTGAATCAATGGGATAGCCACAGCAACCACTGTGCCACTACAGATCGTTTGTATTTTTATTAAATATTCCATCACTGCCTTTATCAAATGAAATTGTAAAAGATGTCTTATTTTTAGTAACAAACTAAAATCTGCAGGCATGCCCTTACGGCTATTAAAGAGCGATAAAACTGAATTAAAATTTTCAGAGACAAATATGTATATTCGTCTGTACTGACTTTTAAAACATAAAAGACCAGTCTAGAAAATATACCAAAATGTGATACTAGAGAAAATTTCCACATTATATTCAAGGTTCATTTACAGTCTACAGAACTAAAACATTCATGCATATTTTAGTCTTGAAATATTCAGATCTCTGACTGATGCCCTTTGTTTATATTGAAACCATCCAATCATATGGCAAAACCTCTCATTTCATTCCAGGGCTGTGGTAATCTTGAGCCTATCTAAGCAGCACTGGAAAATCATTGCAAACATCAACACTAAATGGGATGCCGGTCCATTGCAGGGCACACTAATAAAAACACAAACATGCACAGACTCTAAAAAGGGCAGTTTAGAATCACCAGCCTGCCTACTCACCACATTTCTAATATAAAGGAGGAAACTGGAGTACACAGAAGAAACCAATGCAGTGACGTGAAGAACCTACAAACTCTAACGAGGTAGTTACCATGCCAGTTATTTATAGCAGATCCCTATGAGTCAACAACACTAAATGCCATAGTCATACCTTGGGTAACAAATAAATTGAGAAATATAGTTTTTATGGTTCTGCAGAAATGTATCCAATAAAATGGGGACTCGTACACACCCATATTATAGATTTAGAATAATTTAATAACCAAAATAAGTTGTCTCTTTGCTAAATATTCAGTTTCTATGCTTGTATAGTATGATATTTACACTAACAAGCCCAGAGCAGTGAATAGAAAAAATACGTAACATGCAAAGAAGCACAAAGCCACAATGCTGAAGACAAAAATATAACACAATGTTCAACCAGAATCATATATACATGTCTACAGACAAGACGTGCATTGATAAGCACTACTGCTTCACATCTCTAGATCTTCTGTACTCAATACTGAAGTTTTTCTTCCCAAGGCCTATAGATTAGTATGTTAAATTAGTTGTTGGCTAGAAATTGACCCTCTAGGAGTGTGAGTGTGTGCTGATATGGACTGGCGCTTTGTCACCTACTCTCTCTTCTGTTTCTTTTTCCGGTTTCTTTGTGGTGGCGGCCTGCACCACCACCACCACCTACTCAAAGCATCAGGATGCACCAACATTGATGGACTGAAAGCCAGAAGTCTACGTGACCATCATCATCAGGTCCTTGATGAAAACGCTAAATACAAAGAGGTTCGTTTGATTTATGTTAGGTAGATTGCCCAGAGGGACTGGGCGGTCTCTTGGTCTGGAACCCCTACAGATTTTATTTTTTTCTCCAGCCTTTGGAGTTTTTTTTTTGTTTTTTCTGTCCACCCTGGCCATCGACCTTACTCTTATTCTATGTTAATTAATGTTGACTTATCTTTATTTTTTATTGTGTCTTCTATTTCTCTATTCATTTTGTAAAGCACTTTGAGCTACATTTTTTTGTATGAATATGTGCTATATAAATAAATGTTGATTGATTGATTGATTGATTGATTGGTTCTTGCCTTACACCATGTTCTGCTAGGCTAAGCTCCATTTCTCCGAGAACCTGCAATTGATTATGCAGGGATGGAAATGAATGAAGGTTCTTAATACTTAGAATACTGGAATATAAACATCTTAAACTCACTACCTACAGTATTATCACTTTAAAATCAAGTCCTATCAGAACCTAGAATAATAAGGTTAAATAACCAAGTAATGAACTTTTAAAGATGACGGCTCACTCTTGAAAAACCTCAATGTTCCATTTAACTACAATGCAGATGTGGCCTATCAAGCTTGTTTTTTTTAACTACTTTTATTTCTTGTTTAAATGAAAGATTACTCTTATATCTATGAATTTTGTTGATTTTAAAATGCATTATTATGTTTTATTTTTATAAAATTCTCAAAAAATATTCAAGCAAACTATTCTCCAGTTTGTTTCTAATCTGTACATTGTGTACTTAGGAATCAAATATATGTACTGTCCTGTTCAAATTAAAAGAAACGTAAGAAATTTGACAAACGAGAGGAGACCATTCAGTCTATCAAGCCCGTTTGTTTTTCTAATGTAGCTAAGCTGTCCCAATGCCTCCTGCAGATTCTTCTTAAAGGTTGTCAATGTTTCTGCTTCATCTACATCTCTCTGTTTTGTTACCCAACTCTTTGCATAAAGAAGTGCTTCCTGGCTTCAGTTTTAAATACACTTCCCCTTAATTTCCACTGAGGTCCTCAAGTAAGTAATTCACCCTTAAGATGAAAGAATGTTATTGGATTTATTGTATCAATGCCTTTGAGGATTTTAACTTCCTGGATTAGGTCCCCTTGCAGTCTCCTTCGCTTGAGACTAAACTGTTTAAATTTCCGAGTCTGTCACAATAGGACATGTCCTTAAGTCCTGGTAAGGGACTGGGCTGCTCTCATTTGCACAGCTTCAGGTGTTGATATGTCTTTCTTGTAGTGTGTTGACTAGAACTGCACAATAGGGATACTCTAATCAGATTTTTTTAAGGCCAATAACAATTGCCAATTTTCTGATAAAAAGATCAGCCAATTCCATTACCGATTCCAGTTTTTTTTATTCCTTTATCCTTTTATAAAACTTTTTACACTAAGCTCATGCATAACCAGATGTATAGAAGCCTTATGTCTATATTAAAGTGTATTTTTTAATTAAACTATAGACCACAGGTGTTAACTGTTCATTTCTATTAACAAAATGAATTTCTGTAGGCTTATTGCTCAGTGATCATAAACATAATAAAATACATCAACTATCATTAATATACTTAATATACAAACTAATAAAATCTGTACAAAAATATGCACCCATGATGCATATGGCATAAAAGAATTCGTAATTCTTGAGGTTTTATTATAAATATGGATTACCATTTTAATTACTTGCAGTACTTGTTTCTTACCAAAACTTATGCTGTATGACACACAGCAACAAATAATAAATTCAGTCCACATCTTCAAGGAAAAATGCATATGTATCAAATGTTCATAAGTATAGGGTGGTCCAGATCTAATTCTGCAATTTTCATTACGCTATAACTTATTAAGTTTACTACATAGAAAATCACCCGAAAAATCCCGGACCATCGAGAAGTGTGTGAACTGAAGACATGAAGAATCGTCTTTATGCAGAACTGGAATCGTCCCCGCATAAATCAAAGTCATCCAGATGATCTGGATGTGCATAATTAGATCTGGACCACCCTGTAGTTTATCAAGAAGACACAAGACAGGCTTAACAGGTTTATAACTAAAAGATATGCTTGCTGTTAAGCTAACAAACCAAATATTTACAAAGAAGCAATTTCAAACTCTTCTTTATCTAATTTGTTTTCCAGTTCAAGTAACCTGATGCACTTAAAACAAGCACACTGTCCAAACTGAAATTAAAAAGGTCTGAATTCATTGAAGTAGCTTTTCTTGCACTTGTCTAACTGCACTGGAGGACAACTCCTCCAATTCCTTTTTCTCAGTTAAGTTTATTACTCCAATTCCTTTAATATAAAGGCTAATATTCCAATTGCCTCTCACTCTCTGCTGTACAGAAGAATCTGTACTACTAAAACAATCCACAACTTGCTGTTATCCAGGTCATTCCGAATTCTTTTTGCTGCCTCTTCAATGTTCCTCCAATTTTAGTGTCATTTGTAAAGTTTTACAGGTTTACTAGCTATACCAGAAACAATGTCATTAAGAAAAATCAGAAAAAGTATTGGTCCAAGGACAGATTCCTGAGGAACTCCACTGAAGACCTTGATCCATGTGGAGCATTTTCCTCTTATCTGTACTCTTTGTCTCTAACCGATTAGAGATCCAGTTTTGTGAATTACCTCTGATGCCTACAGCTTCTAATTTCAGAATTAATCTTTAGTGTGGGACTGTTTCAAATGCTTTTTGAAAGTCTAGGTAAAAGACAAAGACAATTAGTTTTTTATAACATATCCTTTCTTTAAGATAAGGCAGTGACTGGGCAGCAATATGGTTAGTGATGTTGCTCATAATTCCGCACGGCCAATGTTAAAATCAAGTCTTGATCACAGTCTGTGTAGATTCCTTTATGTCAGTAAGTACAGTTTTTTTCTCACAGCACTGAGGATTTACCGCAAATAAAAAAGACACACATCAGAGTTGCTAAATTGTCTTTTACTGAATGAATGAGTGTGCCCTGTAATGTACTGCTCTTCTATCTAGTTTTGGTTCTACTTTATCCATGTTAAAAGTCAGATTCCGCTACATAAAATCTTTCTAAACAAATATATATATTGGCTGAAGTCAAAAGAAACAGAAGAAGCCTCTCTATAAAGCATGTCTTCTTTTTTTCTCTAATGCAAATAATATTAGACATAAATGAGCTCATGCAGTGCATGTACATAAGGTGTGTACATAAAGTAAGCATATTATGCCAGAAGAAATCTTTACTACGGTTTGTGAGTGGACTTATTTCAGCTTTTGGATTTAGAATAAGTTCCATGTCTGCAACTGCAAAGTCTGCATTTCTTATTTTCAGTTGTCTTTATAGAATATGTCTTATAGTCACGAACAGGCGGAGAAAAGCATGTTGACCAGCAACCCAATAAAAGATTTTCATCTGAGTAGAAAAGGATCAGGGAGAAACTTGGAGTCAAGAAGCCACTTTATGATAAGGACATCGGTTAGCTCCAAATCCATTACTCAGAATCTGACTGTTTTACACAGATATTTAACTGTAACTCTGCTGCTTGATTCCAAATCCAAACTGAGGTATTTAAATAAGTGGCACAAAAAATATAAAGTACATGTACATATAAATCTTAGCCTGAAGAAAAATAAGACTAGTTGATACTGGATAAACAAGTACACCCCAAGCTCATTTTAACAAAGTACAAAGTGGTGGCGCCTGCAATACTAAATGCATGACAGGGTTTTCCTCATACTGTGTTCTTTGCATCTGAACCCATTCTTTTGTCACCTGCCTTTCTCTTCTGCATCATGACTGCACTACATTATTGTGTCAGAGTGAGAATGTTCGCCAACACTAGATATACATTTGCTATATTTCAGGTACTGCAATTATGTTGCTATACTACTAAAATTAGAACAACCAAGAATCAAAATGATGCCTTGGGTGTTTTTCCAGTTACAGACAATAACACAAAAGAGGCATTAGCTATAAAATTATTACAGTTTACATAAATGATGCATAATTAGGGATTATCGGCACAGTAGAAATGGAAGAAATTACTGTGTAGCTAGTTGTTCCCTTTGCCATTTTTAGATCTTTCTTCAAGCTTTTATTTTATCATCTTCACTCTTTTATAGTGCAGAAAATGCCACTTTATTCATACTACTTTGAACAATGTCAGTAATTAATTGCATGCATCTAGTGAACTAGTTCTGCAGTAGGCTGGCACCCTGCCCGAGGTTTGTTTCCTGCCTTGCGCCCTGTGTTGGATGGGATTGGCTCAAGCAGATCCCCGTGACCCTGTGGTTAGGATATAGCGGGTTGGATATTGGATGGATGGATGGATAGATAGTGAACTAGTTACTCCATTTTGCATAAAAGACTAGTATTGAACAAAAAGAAACAAATGCAGTCAGCTAATGCAAATGTTTAGGTAAGGTTTGTGCGCAGGCATTTGATCCACTGTCACAAAATTTCACATTTGGTGCTAGTAACCCCTGGAAAAAAAATTGATTGGTAAGAACATATCACAACAGGAGTACAATATACTGTGTGAATTTATAAAATTATAAGCAAGATGCCACTGCTGAATTTGAAATTTTTAAGTTTCAAGCTTTGGACAAAACTTGAAATTCGCAGAAGTCTCTCTTTCAAACGTTTAAACTTCAAATTTTATGAACAACAAAAGAAGTGAAATGGCTTTTGGTAAAAAAAGCTAATGATGCAGAATAATAGTAATTCATTCAAAATCTAACCAGATCTCAAGACTAACAAGTGCAAGTTGTCCACATAATTTCATAATAATTTATCCATTCATTCTGAAGTTATAGTGCCCACAATCTTGTTACCACAAACACAAACATGCACACTAACAGATGGAAACACTGACACAAATCTTTCTAAAAATGCTAGAAACACATTCTAGGCATACTGAAATGTGTTTTTCAATTGAAAATGGAAGTTAGTATTTTTTTCAAGAAAACAATACTACCTTCAAATATATGAATATTTAGCATATTTGTGTGGAAAATCTGGAGAATCTTGAAGAACCCAATATGAAAGAAGTATTGTCAGAATCTTAACATTTTTCCTGCTATCCGGGTTAAGGACAAAGTCTTTCACTGTAATTGTTCAACTAAATCATCTCATATGTCAGCAAATTTAAACCCTCTGGTAAATACATTTTACTAGCCAGAATAAATCCACTTGAATTGTCCTTACATCTATATATTTTAAATTGAATATGGAGTTGTGGAAATTTAGAGTTCATCCCAACAACATTAGTCGCAAGGCAAGAATCAACTATAGAAGGTGTGAAAGTCGACTTTAGGTAACAATCACTACAACTCAGACATTTTAGTCAGCAGATAATCCAGCTTTGAGATGTGTGATGAAACTATCAATTGAAAAGTCATGCAAATTCCACACAGACAGTGGCCAAGCTATGAATCCAAGCAGCAGCGGTGCTAACCGCCAACACACCAAACATATCTCTACCTACATTAGCAAGTTGTACGTAAATTAATAAGTGGCTGGCAAAAGCAAAATTTGCCTTCTGATGCACTTAATGCTCTACATCATAGGTTCTTAAAATATGGGTTTGGGTCGCAAAGAGTTGTGAATCACAATAGTACTCAATGGGAAATGTTAGTGCACAGTTTGAGGAGTGTCTTATGAGTGGTTGCTGCAGGCAGTTTAAGCAAACGCCTTTGCTCCCTTATGACCTGCGTCTGCAATTCTCCAAGGGGGTGATGATATTGGGACTCAAAAACACAAAAAAGGCAAAATTGGGTCATGGGTTGGGACCGATAGTTTAAGAACCTACACTCTAGACAATTCTAGTTCTGACTTGGTTGTCACAGTTGAAGTGAGGTATTATGCAGACATATTGCTGCTGGTATAAAGGAGCCCCAGTTGCATTTCTTGACACACTTCTGCTGATTAATTTGTTGGCTGAAAGTCTTCAATGTTAGTGTGTCAGAGAGAGGATGTGAAGCATTGCTCATAATGGCGCTCGATTCTCTTTTACTGTGTATGCTCACATATAAGTCGGGTCTTGAAACCCAAAAAAATCGATCATAAAATTAGACCGCGACTTAAGCGACCGTTCATAAATGCGACTCTTAAATTTTTTTTTTTTTTACATCTTCTTGCCTTGTCCAATCTCGAGTCAGTTTCTCAGAGGCATTGAATTTTGCTGCAGCAGTGCAATTACCAATTTCTTTCGCTACATCAACGACGTTTAAATTTAAAACCAGCTTCATATTTTCTTCTTATTGAACGCTCCATCATAGATAAGGGATGCTCTTCTGATAAAGGTGTATGAGAGTGTGAGACACAAAAAACACAAATCAGTGCAAACGTTGCTTTGAAATAGTTCAGGTATTACTGTGTGGTCAGTAGGCACAATACATAGAAAAAAAAGGCAGTGTGCTCCATGACTGCTCTCTCTGATGGGCGTTAGCCTATCATAATCTCTGGGACCAATAGCGTGGGTTTTCTGCATTTGACTTATACGATAGACATTATAAAATACCAGATATTATTAAACTCAAGTCTCGACTTATCCGCTGTCACAAGAACGAGACATGGACAGATAAAGGGTTGGGGCAGCAACCCGTATAATGTGGTATCCTGGCTGCAAAAGGTCGTTTTTATCAAATAATCAGCACTGAAGTGCATTCAACTGAGTCCAGAACAAGACTGAGGAAACAAAGGAAAAGGGGCAGGTTTTAAAGGGGGAGACAGGAAGTGAGGTCATATGGATCTGGCACGTGGTCTTCCAGCATTGGTTCATAGCCGGACGTGACATCAGAGGGACTGGAGCTGGTGTGGCCGACTTCCACTGGCTCAGTCCTGGAAGTGATGTCAGGAGAGCCAGGTGAAATCCCCCGGGGATGGTCTACAGGCAAGGGAGAAAAAGAGTCAGTGCCCTCTGCCACACCCCGGCATGCCTCCGAACTGCCTTCACTCAAGCACTTTAGCTGCCTCCCATGTGCACGTGTGTGACACCGCGTATATACGGTACTATTTTTCTAAGTGTGATACCTTTAGAAAACTCCTAAACAAAAGCTACTCTATTTAAAAACTATTTAGTGGCTTACAATAGTCTGACATTATAAATATATGAGATAAGACAAACAATTAGACTAATGAAGACATGCTTGAAATGACACACACAAGGTACTGTAGGTCTCTACAGATTAGAGAAAGTAACACCATTTACAATAAACATCTGAGGAAAAGAGTTTAACATAGTCTTTAAAAAATTCAAAGCTTTTTTGATCTTGGCCCCTATGAGAAAAATGAAAGCAGAGACAACTACTATTCTGGACATTCTTAGGATCAGAACACAACAACTGGGATATATTTTTTCAAGGTAAAATGGATGCAACTGGTCCCACAAGAGTGACTTAAACTGTTTCAGCAGATGTTGATTTACAACACCAGATGTCTTCTTTTATAATTAAAACCTAATTTCCTAATATATATTCTGAATCTTCTCTCTGAATTTCAGAATTTTTTGATTTGTAAATCTACACATCTGTTAAAGTTTTCAAGCTACTGTGGCCTCTGAAGCTTCTCTGCCAGACAAGGAAACAGAACAGAAATTGGTGGCTTCTCTTACTGTCCTTAAGCTTGAAAACTTTCTATCTGCAGGGTTATGTGAGAATAGGTCTTCCACTGAGACAGGCAAGATGCAGATCTTAAAGGATAAGTTCAGTATATCTCAAATCAAAATATTTTTTTCATAATCATGGTATATATTGATCTGCCATGGGGAAATTGTGTTCTTAAAAATGACATACTTGTTCTTGTGATGTAATGAGCCAAAAATCCTTGGAACACAATTTCCAATATAAGCAATATAATTTACTACATGAATGTGAAAAAAAATAACTTTCACTTGAAAAATACCAATTTATTCCTTTGATGTGTGAATTTTGCCACTACTGGACCAAGCTTACTTTTTTGTGCAAAAACATGTTATACAGCTTACCAGCTTCAGAATCTTTATAAACAGGAGGAATGAAAACTACAGTAGCATCTTTGTTTAAAAAGTACAGCATAGAACATGACATCATTCATTAGACCAAAGCAAAAAATTAAGCCAGAACTAATAATCAAATTATTTTTAAATATATCATTTTAAGAAATTCCCATTGACACAAATAAACTACTATCTGTTTAATTTATTGCATTATATACAAGTAAAGTGCTTTACTTGAATCTGTAAATCAGTCTTTATTTTTATACCACATTTCACGGCACGCTTTAGAAGCACACAAGAATACAAGAAAACGCAACATCCAATAACAAGATATGTTACAAATATTCCAGTACACAATAAATCATATAAAAAACAAAGAATATGAGAATAAATGCTGAAGTATTAGAGTCAAGTCTGAATATAAATATAACAAACTGAATTAAAGCTGCACCTAAAGGTTACATAGTGCAATCGTCAATTGGCAGGTACAAAACAGGTTTAAAAATCAGTCACGCAAAATAACCATAATATTCTAAAAAATCTCCTGGACAGAGTTGCAGGGTCCACTCGAACTGCCACTTAACGTAACTGTATCTTAGCAATGCAACAAGAAAACTGGAGTACTGAAGAAAAACTATGCAAAAATAAACATTTGAAAATGGCATCAAAACTATTTTTTTTTCTGCTGCCAAACCTTCCCTTTAGTCCTCTTCAGCAAAGCACTTTTAGAGGTGTGAGAAGGCAAGAACTGTTACAGATATTACTTAAAAACTGGATTAGATAATGTAAGACAAACACTGGTGGACACATAACTAACAGCCTGAGGTAAAGTTGCATAAACAAACAAAAATGGAGTAGGTGAATGCATACTGTAGACAAGAAAAAGAAAAGAAAATCAACAAAAGCCTGCAATAAAAACCATAAACAAATGATAAGGCACAAGTCATGAGGGAAAGTGAACCAAAATGTCCAAAACACATGGGTAGAAACTATAACAAACAAGCAAAGGCCTGAATAAGCAAAATCAAGTTTTTTGGAGCTTATTTGAACAATGGCCAAATTTTGGGCTCAAAAAAGACTTTAGGTTAATGTTTGATGAAAGTTGATCAATTGTAATTACCAAAAACAGTGAGGGGGAAATTTCTAAGTGAGTGGTTAAGAACAAGCTCATGAAGAACAAAATAAATAAAGGTATTTAAACCTGAATTATGGCTTGTTTTGTTGGTCACATTTATGTACAGGGCCTATTAAAGTATTCACTCCCTTGGAAGTTTTCACGTGTTATTGTTATACAGTGGTGTGAAAAACTATTTACCCCCTTCCTGATTTCTTATTCTTTTGCATGTTTGTCACACAAAATGTTTCTGATCATCAAACACATTTAACCATTAGTCAAATATAACACAAGTAAACACAAAATGCAGTTTTTAAATGATGGTTTTTATTATTTAAGGAGAAAAAAAAATCCAAACTTACATGGCCCTGTGTGAAAAAGTAATTGCCCCCTTGTTCAAAAATCACCTAACTGTGGTGTATCACACCTGAGTTCAATTTCCTGATTACTGCCACACCTGTTTCAATCAAGAAATCCCTTAAATAGGAGCTGCCTGACACAGAGAAGTAGACCAAAAGCACCTCAAAAGCTAGACATCATGCCAAGATCCAAAGAAATTCAGGAACAAATGAGAACAGAAGTAACTGAGATCTATCAGTCTGGTAAAGGTTATAAAGCCATTTCTAAAGCTTTGGGACTCCAGCGAACCACAGTGAGAGCTATTATCCACAAATGGCAAAAACACGGAACAGTGGTGAACCTTCCCAGGAGTGGCCGGCCGACCAAAATTACCCCAAGAGCGCAGAGCGACTCATCCAAGAGGTCACAAAGACCCCAGGACAACGTCTAAAGAACTGCAGGCCTCACTTGCCTCAATTAAGGTCAGTGTTCACGACTCCACCATGAGAAAGAGACTGGGCAAAAACGGCCTGCATGGCAGATTTCCAAGATGCAAACCACTGTTAAGCAAAAGAACATTAGGGCTCATCTCAATTTTGCTAAGAAACATCTCAATGATTGCCAAGACTTTTGGGAAAATACCTTCTGGACTGATGAGACAAAAGTTAACTTTTTGGAAGGCAAATGTCCCGTTACATCTGGCGTAAAAGGAACACAGCATTTCAGAAAAAGAACATCATACCAACAGTAAAATATGGTGGTGGTAGTGTGATGGTCTGGGATGGTTTTGCTGCTTCAGGACCTGGAAGGCTTGCTGTGATAGATGGAACCATGAATTCTACTGTCTACCAAAAAATCCTGAAGGAGAATGTCTGGCCATCTGTTCGTCAACTCAAGCTGAAGCGATCTTGGGTGCTGCAACAGGACAATGACCCAAAACACACCAGCAAATCCACCTCTGAATGGCTGAAGAAAAACAAAATGAAGACTTTGGAGTGGCCTAGTCAAAGTCCTGACCTGAATCCAATTGAGATGCTATGGCATGACCTTAAAAAGGCGGTTCATGCTAGAAAACCCTCAAATAAAGCTAAATTACAACAATTCTGCAAAGATGAGTGGGCCAAAAAACCTCCAGAGCGCCGTAAAAGACTCATTGCAAGTTATTGCTGCTAAGGGTGGCCCAACCAGTTATTAGGTTCAGGGGGCAATTACTTTTTCACACAGGGCCATGTAGGTTTGGATTTTTTTTTCTCCCTAAATAATAAAAACCATAATTTAAAAACTGCATTTTGTGTTTACTTGTGTTATATTTGACTAATGGTTAAATGTGTTTGATGATCAGAAACATTTTGTGTGACAAACATGCAAAAGAATAAGAAATCAGGAAGGGGGTAAATAGTTTTTCACACCACTGTATAACACTGAATCACAGTGAATTCAATTTGGCTTTTCTGACACTGATCAAAAAACTCTTTAATGTCAAAATGAAAACAGATCCATGCAAAGTAGTCTAAATTAATTCAAAACATAAAGAACAAAATAACTTATTGCTTAAGTAATCTCCCCCACATCAACATAACACACTTCAATCTCTGCAAAGTGGTCTAAATTAATTCAAAATATAAAGAACAAAGTAATTAATCGCTTAAATATTCTCCCCTACACCTAAAATGACATGCCTGTATCATCACTGGTGCAGCCAATTAATTTGAGAATTATCAGATAATTACTTCAATGGAGATCACCCACTGTATCTGTAATCAAGGGGTTTCCATTAACTGTAGTATAAATGCACCTCATCTGGAAGGGCCAACTTATGGTGAGGCAGTATTATGTCCTGACTTGTACAATGAGCACAAAACTAGATTCTTCCAAGCAACTCTGTTGATTGAAGGTGAGGGAATACAAGATAATATCCAAATCACTGAAGGTCTCTTGGAGGCCAGCTAAATCAACCATTAAAACATGGAAAGAGAATGGCTCAGCCATAAATCTACCTAGAGCTGGCCATCCTGAAAAACTGAGTGATAACGCAAGAAGAAGACTAGTTAAGGAGGCCACCAAGGGACCTAGGAGAAATCCAAAAAGGTTACAAGCTACATCAGATGAGATTGGAGACACTGCGTCTACTTTTGTTTTCTGGGCGCTTCACAAATTGGACTTATATGGGTGAGCGGCAAAGAGAAACATTGAAAAAAAAAAAAACACAAGATATCTCGTCTACATTTTTTTTGACAATAGATGGAGGATTCTGAAGTCAGGGTGCAGAAGGTTCTGTAGTCTGATTAGACTAAAATTGAGCTTTTTGTAAATCAATTTAGATCAATACTGAATATTATCGAAAAAAAACACCATCCCTACTGTGAAGTATGTTCTTTCTGAAGGGATACGTATCTGCAGCAGGCCCTAGAAGGCTTATAAGGGTAGAGGGTAAAGTGAATGCAGCAAAATATAGGGAAATCCTGGTAGAAAACCTGATACAGTTCACAAGAAACATGCACCTTGGGAAATTTGTTTTGCAACAACACAACAAGCATAAAGGCAAAGCTACACAGGAATGGCATAAACACGACAAAGTCAATGTTCTAGAGTGCCCAAGTCAGAGTCCAGATCTCAATTCCAGTGAGAATTACAGTTTGAGCTTGAAAAAGGATGTTTACTAGTGAATCCCATGCAACCTGACAGAGCTTGAGCAGTTTTCCAAAGAACAATGAGGACAATGGCAGTATCCAGATGGTCAAAGTTGATACAGAGAGAAAGACCTGGGCCAAAGACTCAAGGCTGTCATGGCTGCCCAAGGTGCATCACTTAATACTGACTGGCACGGGGTTGAATACTTATGCAATCACTTATTTTTATCTTAGATTTATAATGCATGTTATGGTTGTTAACTATCATACATTGCTCTTAGTTGTGTGCGACTTTTGCCTTTATCATTTTATTCTAATGTATTATGTTTTTATTCTTTTTATTTTATTTCCTGCTGATTCTATTGATGTAAAGCCTTTTGATGTTTTAAAAGTGATATGTAAATTTTCACTTTGACATTAAAGATTCTTTTTCTTATGATCAGTGCCAAAAACACCAAATTAAATCCATTGTGATTCAATGTTTTACAGTATATTAAAATGTGAAAACTTAAAAGAGGGTTAATAATTTTATAGGCACTATAATTAAATGTGCATATTACAAAAAACATCATTTGCCCTATTCTAGGTAAATTTGGTCAACCAAGGCAGGCATACGGCCAAACATGAACATAGAAAATCTACTTAATTCATGTAGAATTTTTTGCAATGTTATTCAGAAGAGCTGTATGCATATAAGATAAGTATCATCTACAAGAGACACCTATTACCTAGTAATTAAGGATTAGGGCAGATGTGAACTGAAAGATAACAAAGCTGCTCCCACCATGCAAATCCTTTATTGAACTGGAAAACGGTTCCAGAGGGAGATGAAAAACCATCTCTCTCCCTCCCTTCCCCCAGCAAGAGTCATCTGCTTCACTTGGACAAGGTAAAAGAGTGAAGATTGAAAGGCCTTATTCTGTGTGCAGGAACAGAGTGGCTAGTAAATACACATTAATGTCTTTCTGTCCTTTCATGCACTAATTACGATGCAACATACAGTATACGGTACTTTTAGTCAAAGTAACCTTTTTTTCTGATTAAACTGATTTACTTTGAAATGTGCAGTCAGTAGTAATTAACAATTCTTACTTGAATCCTGTGCACTTTTTCTCCAAATTAGTAAAAGCTTACGGGGGCCATGTTAAGTTAAATACAGGACCTCCTGATAAAAACATCCTACTTAATTCATTACACTTGAATAAGCAATTAGCACAGACATTCTGCTAAAAGTTAATACGAGTACATAATAAAAAGGCATAATAAATGTATTTTAAGACAGTTAAAAACAATTAGGGAAAGATTTGTGAAGCACTATTTCTTTTTATAAAATATTCCCAATGCATGGCTTGTGATACCACTAGTTTCTAACTGCCAATGTAATTTTGCTTGCTTGTGTTGGCTGTTGATTGCTTTCCAAAGCTGAACTTTAACAGAGTCATCTTTACAGAGTATTTGTTATGTACCTACTAGAAATGTCCTTAATTAAGCACAAAACCTTTTTTAAATTACTGAACCTTTTAGGCAAAGCATAATGCAGACAAAAAACAGGCAAGAATCATCAGATGCATTTTTTGTTTTATACATTACATTAATGTCTCTCAAAAGAATAACACAATATAGGAATCTTCAATATATAAGGAAGAAATACGTAAAACCTAGCACCAATCAAACTCAAATCAATTGAAAAATGTCCAGCCCATTAAAACTATCCCTATACCATTAGAAGCTAAAGGCTACTTGACACCGTTGTCAGGATGACACATTCAAGATTAGACAATCAGTTTTCACACGTACAGCTCCCAGGCTAAAAATCAGACCTTAACCTCATTGAGCTGTGAGAAATCAAAGCTACCCTCTGCATCACTTATGCCAATATTAAATTTAATATACAATAGGATAGAAAAATCACACTACACTACATAAGAAACACCAATTCCATAGCACATCACACACTCTCTCTCCTAGACATACAGTACTGTATAACCTTTTTTTTTGTTAATCATTCTTGTTCTTAAAGTCGACTTATTTCTGCATCAGGCAGGCATTTTCTAAGTTATACAGAATTCCATTAAATACCTGCATTTAAATGATCCCAAGGTTCTCTACATTTTAAATTCTTACGAAGCAGGCATGCAGTTGCATGGTGACTTGAGAGGAAAGATACAAGAACATGCCTGTTGTAAAATGAAACCTTAGGGGGAAAAATCAACTACTACTTAAAGATAGTTATATCAGTTATTATTTTAATACTACACATCATTTCTCTATACTACTTTACACACGGGTAATTAAGCTAATTATGTCACTGTATAAACCGTTCATGTGAGTAAACTAAACAAGTTACTAAAATATACATGACATTTTTAACAAAGTCTGTCATGACATTTTACTAAAAACTACCCATTTTTAACTATGACTATGACTATGACATTGTGGCTCCATGAAAGTTATAATTCATGATCTTGCACTGAATGGGAGAATAGAGAGAGGACAGCAAAGCATCTTTTTTGGAAATACTGAAAGTTCATGAGCTGCTATTTTATCATCTTGTTTAGTATGTTCACATTGAAATGTTCCATTCTTTTGCCCTTTTAGGAATTTCAGTTTATACAATTTTAGCACCTGCCGAGAACAAAAAAAGCATATCCCAACAACATCAAGTGGAAAACAGAAACCATTTCTCTGTAGGTTGACCAGTCAACAAACAAATATACAGGACCACTCACCCCCACTTCCTCAAACTGGTTGTATTTAAAAGCATTTAACTAATTTGTAATAAACCTGCATTTACTTTTACCAGCTAACATTTAAACTGCTGAAGACATTCTGCAGCTTGAGAGCTTAGAAGTAACCAGCCACATTCTGAACTCAATTTCAATTCAAACCAAATTCCGGGGAAGCTGCAGCCTCTCTTGGAGATTCTGAGAAAGAAACCATTTCTGAATGAGATACCAGTCCACCCCAAGACACTTGCACACATTTAGAAACATGTGGACAGTTTAGAGTCGCTGCCAATTACCCTAAAAGACCTGGCTTGGTACATAAGTAGAGGAGCTACAGGAGTACAGGAGTAGAAAATACCCATACAGTCATGAGAAAAACATCTAATTTACACACAGATATGCCCAGGCTGGTATTCAAACACTACTAAAATACTACTTTAATGTCTTTTTGTTTACCTTGCTAACCTCAATTTTTTTTCCATTTACTGTTTAATTGGTTTCATATAATGAATATTTCCCTTGTATTATAAATAGGTACATTAATAAGCTGCTAAATCAAAAACCCAAGACAAACAAGCAGACTTGCATATGGATTGTCTTGCATTTACCACAATACTATATTTTCTAGAGAACTGCTATAAACAACATTGGATGAGTGAAAAATAATTAAAGCTAACCGAAATATAATTCAGCATATGCAGAACTGATATATGTCGATGATGATGACTTCTTCTTTCGGCTGCTCCCGTTAGGGGCTACCACCGTGGATCATCTTTTTCCATATCTTTCTGTCCTCTGCATCTTGTTCTGTTATAAGTCGATGATAGCACACTTTCTTTAAATCACACATTATTTAAATGAGAAAAGTTGTGGCTTTATCTAACTCATTTAGCTCACTATTACTGTGTGTACATGTCAATCCTGTCCTCTCCATGGATCATAAACATTCAGCCATCGTTTAGTGGAGCTTTTCACTCCAGAATCTCACTTGCAGCACTATCACAGGTAATGCCTACCAAAATGGGATTAAAAAAAAAAGAAGAAGCAGACATTTATGTTGGCTGCATAACAAAATAATCTTTACGAAATCATTTGGAGTTCAAGATATATTCAATATAAAAATAATTTACAATAATAATTTTATAATTTAAAATAATTTAAATCTTGTTGAGTCTCATTAAATACCCGACAGGTTTTTACTAAGAACCCCAGAAATTTGGTTATCTCAGACACATCAAATGTTGCCAAAACTGACTAATTCAGACCTGAGCCACCTTGTGAAAAAGAACATTTTAATCCAGAGGATGACTTTTTACACAATATAGCCCATGTATTTGAATTAAATGCTATAATTAGGGGTGTGGAAAAAAGTCTATTCTTAAGTACTTTGCAAATCTCCCTTGAATGAATTCTGTATCAATACATAATATCCTATAATTGGACTTATGATGCAGGCTTATGACTGAACTGGAAATCACTCACACAACAAAACATTTCAGATACTAAAACAGTATACTGTGAACAAAATAATAAACAGAACCAATAAGAAGAGCATTCTCAGTACACCAGACTACAAAACTATGAATTTTAGGAACAATGGACAAAAAAATTCAATATGTCTAGATCAAAAAAATCAAAATAATTTGGAATATATGTATAGATTTTTAATTAATATATATATATATATATATATATATATATATATATATATATATATATATATATATATATATATATACAGAATATATTTAGAGTTGACATGAAGTGACTGGTGCATAGAGCAGGCTGGGGGGGTTGGCAAGTGAAGTGAGCAGGGGGCGCACCCCCTAATATATATATAAATATATATATAATTTTTTTTTTTTTGAAAAAACAAAACTGAAACATTAAGAAGCAACAAAATGCACAAAATAGGCATTGGGAAAAATAAAAAAGTATACATAAACATATATGAATGTATCACATTTCATGTAACACAGCTAGAATAAATACCAATCAATCAAAGCACGCCTATTACGTGACTCATAATCAGACATTAACAAAACGTGTAAATTCACTTATGACCAGATTAATCAAACCACATACAGTGGTTGTGATAAACTAATAGCAGTGCCCTGTGCTCAGCCAATAAAAGCGCCCGACGATGAAACCAACTAATCTTACAGGGCGCAGATAGGGACGTCCGCTGAATGCGTTCTCTCTCTAGGCATATTGTGGACACTAGAGGTGCATATTGATTTATATATGTTTTCCAACTAAATTATGTCCTACACGCATATCAGAAAATCAAACACCGGATGAAAAATAAACTTTATTTCCATACCACCATACTTTGAGTCTAATCCTACCTTCAAACAATCAATATTCATTTTGTACAGCCCCTTTCACAAAGTGTGCCATCACACAGAAAACATTTGTATTTTTATGATAATAAAGATAATCATCAAAATTATCTTCCTGTTTAGTTCGTCCATTTAACAATGCCTTTTCTAGAATCCTAAAGTGGATTCTGCTGACAGATGTGCTCAACCGACCACTTCACCATTTCTGACTGATAGAGTAGAAGTGATGCCCTTGAGTGCTTATGGCAAAAACAAACATGATTATTTGTGGGCTGCTTTCTAAAGGTCTCAGTAACTTTCATAGGAAAAAAGAAGCAAATACATTTCTACACTTGTTATTTCAAATCTTTACTATCATGATTGTAAATACATACTGTATTAGTTAGAAACCCACTATGTTTTAACTCAGACACATTTTCTAGAATGGGTATTCATCTATGTTAATTAATATATGATTATCCCTCACTTTTAGCACAGCTTTAAAAACATATTTCTTTTTTTTCAGTTTATCTTTGTTTAACTTATGCTGTGACAAGATATCACATCAAAATTGCTTTGGTTCATAATTAACAGATCTACTGAGGAACAACTCATCTCATCGAAGTTCCACCTGTGTGTGATCATTCTTATCAAATATGAGACAGACAGACAGACAGACAGACAGACAGACAGACAGATAGATAGATAATTTTATCAGACATGCAAAACACAGGTTATCAACCTTATATTTCTTTAAAGGGAAAACAACTAAGGTTGCAATGTCTAACTTGCCAAATTGTCAGCAGCCTATCAATTCAATGTAGAAGTCTTCATTTGACATAAAAACCTGATGAGCACAAACACCTGCACCCACAGAGTATATTTGGTGTTGCAAAGGTTGTTGAGATTACAGGGACAAATAGTAAATTAAAGCACAAAGTGCCTACTTTACTTGACTAAACGTATTAAAAGGCTAATGTAGAACAATACCATCACAGTTCCCAGAATTGGAGCTGCTTGGAACAGCTTTGCTGAAAGATGATGAAGCAGGAGAGCAAACTACAAACGTCACTGGAGAACAATGAAGGTACACGTGGGCCTGGGCAGCTGTCTAAGACAGTGCCTTTGCCTCGATGTTCACTGTATTTTAAACATTCATCTTCTTGTCACAAACTTACTTCTACGTTGCAATAATACTATTACCTTGTATTTGTACCATGCACCATATTTTGTATTTGTGAAAATTAAGTTCAAAAGGCATTGCTAGTGCAATATAGATAGTACAGTATATACAAATAATGATTCAGCTGTTTGTAATTCACTCATGACTGGATATATCTAACTATTTGATATCTTCTTGCAGTCTGCTTACATAAGGCTGTATATTGACAAATGCCTTAAAACCATTTTACAAATATTAAAAATGATTTATACTTAAGTACTGACAAAGAAGTTTTTAAGACTTTTATCCATTATCTACAAAATGTGCCTAATATTGTTGATGTTAATGGAGTCCGTCAATCAGTAGGGACTCTGGTCAAGACCTACACAAGTCTGCAACTAACTTGAGAGGTTTTACAGTGAACAGTGGAATTTAAAGTTTGTTTGCTTTACAACATTAGTCATTTCAAAAGTTATCTAGATAGTGGATGGACAATGAAGTAAGGAAGCTTCTCTCCATCCATACCAAATAGGAAATTGTTAACATACATTGGGATATGGTTAATGATTCTTTAGCATATATTCATAATTAAAAAGTTCAAAATTTGCATGATACTGTACACTAAGACAAAAGGCTCACATTACAAATGAACTGACACTTTTTTGTACATCTGTGCTCCTTAACCACTCATGTCATCTTGCAAAAATTCCCTACCTCCTGACTGCATCCCACCAAGGGACGACCATGTATGAGAACCTGTAAAATGAATGGCTCATCCTCCGAAGGATGATTTAGTCCTACTTAATTCCTAGTAGATTTGACCATGTAATGTCACAGGTGCATAAGCATGAAAAGTGACTTATGACAAAGAATGTTCTTAAAAATTAATTTATTATTTCTTTAGGACAAATTGCAATACAAAGTAGATGCCTTACTCGAAACCTGCCATAACTGTAGACTTTCAATTGAAATTTAGAAGTACCTGAATAAGAATTGCTATGTTCTAGAACATAAGACAGCTGTGACCATAACTAGTGAAATAATAAATAATAATAGCATAAATTGTGCTCCTATTAGTTAATAAGAAACCTCTATCCAATGTAATTCCATGATATTAGCATGTTGTCATATCTGTATTTTTGAACTTTTCTGGTCTTTTTTCACAAGGATTCAGTTTCTGTGGTTCATTTTTTATCTTGTCTTGACTACGTTTATTTTTGTTTGCATCTATGCCATTTGGAGACATTGTGTGACTGTGACAGTAGTAACAATTTATAAATCCACCCGTTCACTTCATGCACTATCTCCTGGTGAATACAATAATTGACAATGTCTTCTTTACTGTAGATAGTCTCTTAATGCAAATAGGCTCTAGTGCTGGCTTTGTGCATCAGGTTCCAACTTCTATTTTGCTCCTGACTTCTGATCAACATCTTATCCCTTTAGTTTTGGTTTTCAGTTATTTCTGATTTCATAGTTTTGACCATGTCTCGTCTTTGGTTAACTATCTCCTGTTCGATTGTAGCCTCACAATAATCCTCAGACACACCTTGTGTTCCTGCACATTACACTTGTCTACATTTACTTTTACAATTGAAGCACTGGCAGGTTAAGTGACACACATAAAATCACAAAGTGAATCAGAAGTAAAGATCAAATTAGTAACCAAAAAGAGTCCATACACTAGTCACTAAGCCAAAGTGTCTGAAACTTAAAGCAGAGAGTGGGAATCTTTGCCCTGGACAGCTTTGGTGGTTGCCGAGTCTCGTCCAGCCAATTTAATTATCAATGCCAGCTTACACTTGTAAATGTATCCCTTATATACTGTGATTCTTGTGCTAATAACAATTACTTACAAATGCTTTGAAATCACTTCAGATTTTGTGTCTGGTGCATCCTCACTCACCAGTATGAGAAAACCCCAACATATGATATACTATATAACTTGTCTTCAAGTCTAATTATACAAAATATTGAGCTTTATGGATTTACCTCTAATTTTGCCCCTCTAGACCCCAAAAACACTAATTTTAGGGCATTTTATGCAACATGTTGTGCAGGAAATTACACCTTGAGAATGAAGAGTAAACCAACGGATATCTTCAGTAAAAAACAGCCAGAGGGACTTGAAGCTGGGCATCACAACTGACCCCAGAGGCCCACCTGCTAATGGGACACAAGGAGTCAAAGTTACTCCTTTTCACAAAACTGAAAAATGTGACTGCTAACACAGACATGTGTGGTGTTGTTTAATTTTATTTTAAGGCTGCTAATCACGAATATATTACTGTTAATACTTGATTTTTTACCTGTGGTTGTAGCTCTCTAAGAGCCACTCCTGATGATTACAAATGATACATTTCAAACATGAGTATGTGGGTTATTGTTTTAAACTATTTCAATGTCATCGATTACGAAAATGTTATTTTTGATCCTTTACTAAGGATCCAGTCATCTATGGAGGCCTATCAGAGGATTAAAATGAATTATTTCTATTACAATCGAAAGACTTTGAAAATTTGACTTGAAGCACACATTTTAATATTTCAATCATCTGATGCAACATTACTTGTTTGCTTTGTACTTCTAACTCATGAAGTAAATCATTATATTTCTTATAAACACTCTAAATCAGGGTGGTTTGTGCTAATACAGACTTTTTGTTTTTGTCTTCTACCTTATATTTCCTATTGCTTTTAATCTGCTCAGTTTGAATCCAACTACTTCTTTCTATGAAGTTACTATTAAATAGTAAATCACTGATGAGTGTACACAATAGCTGCTAATTAGTTGCCCTCATTCATACTGATGTCTGCACATTAACAATAGCCTATTTTTTAGGAATCCCGATGGTACCAAATAACTTCAATGTCTGTGTCACAGGGAGTCGGATCCTTTCTTATTGGCAATGTGGGCAAGGCAGGAGACAGGCACTGTTATGACACCAGTCCATCACAGAATAAAAACAGCATGCGATTTCAAATACAACATAGATTTCTCTAAATAATAACACATTAGTCTCAAATCCACTTCATCTAATTCATGTTTACGAGGACCAGAAGCCTAAGCCAGCGGCACTGGGTACAAGGCAATCTACATAAACAAGGACTTGAATTTGTCGAGCGTTTTCATTATAGGCCCGAAGTCACTTCTGGACTTCAGAATTTCATGAACACGTACAAACTCTCTCTGCTGCTATATGGGACAGAATTTGTCTGCACAGGTTAAAGGCAGGGTTTATAATTGGGCAAGACTTCTGTTGCCTCCTTTCATATTTGTTTTTTCATATTCAGTAGCTTTCAAGTCACATCACTTTATCCACTACTTACCAGAAAAGCATGTGATTAGAATTTTTTGAACTACAAAATCCCCACTGTACAGCAGACACCGTAAAATTGTTATATAGCACCTTTCTATAGTGAACAGAGTCATTTTGCACAACAGATACATAATGCAATTCTTTGCATTTATTTTAAACGCCGACATTGTACACTCTACATCCATTCATTCATCCATCCATCATCCAACCCGCTATATCCTAACTACAGGGTCACGGGGGACACGGGGGAGCCAGTCCTAGCCAACACAGGGCGCAAGGCAGGAGACAAACCCCGGGCAGGGCGCCAGCCCACCGCAGACACTCTACATTTAGGATCAACATCAACATTTAACAGGAAGATAAACTGACTTATTTAGGGTCACACTGTGAGTCAAAGGCAGGAGCTTAACTGATTTCACATCTAATGCTTTAACCACGGGACCACACTGTCTAAGGTTAAACAACCTGACCACATCTCACCCCTGCCAATTTCCAATTTCTCAGTCTTTTAAATTCACACAACATTGTACAACGATTAAACACCATTGTTAATTTGGGGTTATTCATCCTCCTCACATTTTAAGTGTATTTGGTGCTGTACATTCGACGGCCACTTCTATACTGAAGTGATCGTTATCTGGTCTCACTGCACCCACCACTCCATCCCGGACACAGAGGACCTCTACGATGCATGTCCCATAACTTAATTTTGAAGGGCACCGAAATATGTCCCTTCACGCCCCTCAGCTACTCGTAAATGGGAAACGCCCATGCTCGTCCCTGAAACGCTGCGTGTCTGTCACCATAAGCTCGTTCTTCTGAGCAGCATTGCAGGACGAAGCGGAGACGTGCAGTCAGCGTTAGGCACACCCATTGGTCACACTGTATTTACATAGAGAAATGTCAAAGTATTACATAGGAATAAAAAACTTAAACGCGCCAGCTGAACACATCCAGCGCCCCACGATCGCCAGTCCAAAGTGCTGCCCGTTAGCGGAACCGTACACGCATCTGTTGCTTCCCGTCCCACACGGAGATCCGCGGAGACCTAGGCTCGCCACCCCCTCCTTTACCCGGTTACATTCTCGCGCCTCGCTCGCATCAACCCCCTCCCACCGCCAACCTAACCCAAAGCCTGGACGGCGTGCGCCCGCCCGCAGCCGCTGCAGGCAACGCTCGCCCTGCAAAAAAGGGGCCTAGCTGATGACAGCCGCTTTGCTGGGCGATCAGCGCAGTCGTTTCCTCCAGTCAGCGGCGCAGCGCATGGCAGCCAACGGCACCTCCCTCTACACCCAACTCCCCAGTGCCGCTGGCACGTGCGAGTACTCCGATCGGTGAAACTCCCCGGGGCGACTGTAAGGTCTCCCGAAACGAGGCGCCCAGCCAGCCGAGTGCCCCCATCCTCACCACACCTAGCAACGGCGCTGACAGGACGCAGGAAGAGAATGGCTGCCACAGCTCGATCGCCCCCCTCTAACGCCGCCTGCCATTGCGCCGCGAAGAGCTGCAGGGCTCCGAGTTGCGTTTGCACGGCTATTTACCGATGTGGTTGTCCTCGATGTGCTCGATGAGCTCGGCCAAGGTGGAGAAGTGAAGTCCGCAGCCCCCGAACCTGCAGGCGTTGGAGAAGAAGGAGGCAGCGGCGATGCCTGTCATGTTGTTACATTAATATCATGCAGTATGGGGAATAGGAAAGAGACAGGCACCGGCAGCCAGGCAGCGGCGGCAGCAGCTGGAGCGCAGCGCAGCGGCTTGGGAGGAGGGACCGCAGCAGGAGGACGGAGGCGTGACGTCGCGCCTACCTGTTGCAGTCAGAGCCGGCCGCAAGCTAAACCAACTTGGCCGGCACCTCTCCACTTCAGAGATATACAAAGGCCTAAAATTAATTTCAGTTCTGATTAATAGAGAGTTCCAGGCCGTATTTCCACCTTTCACGTCAAACACAATAATCGGGCATATTTCTTCAAGGTTAAGCAGCGGTACAACTGGGGGGCACAACAGCAGCTTGGGAGCCTCTGTTTTATGGGACACTCGGGGATTACACTCTTTCTCATTTAACTGTGCTCATCTACGCAAAATCATTAAGGGGCTTACATTATCCTGGTCTTTAATTTGCACTGCGTTTAAGTAATTTAGCCTCACGTATTAAGTACAAGACTATCATTCGTTGTGTCAAAATGGATGAGCAGTAATTTCTTAAATCTAAATAAGAATAAATAAGAAAAAAAAAATGAAATCTTAGTCTGTAGTAAAAATGAAAATAATTAGAATTAAAAGTTAAGACGAAAGTAAACAATTTAGGTGTAATCATAATACTCTGATCTGAACTTTAAATCACACCTCAACCAGATTACTAAAACCGCATTTTTTCATTTTGGGAACGCTGCAAAAGTCAACCGTCTTCTAACATTACAAGATGCTGAGAAATTAATTCATGTTATATTTAGTCGGTTAGATTTCTGTAATGCATTCCTAATTGTTCTACCTAAGGAAGACATCAATTGGTTGCAATTAGTCCAAAATGCAGCAGCAAGAATCCTAGCCAGGAAAAGAAAATCTGAGTACATCTCACAGTTTTATCACTATTACATTGGTTATTGTGCCTTTTAGACCTGACTTTAAAATATTACTAATGGTATGTGAAGCTTTAAATAATCTTGCTCCTTCCTATATTTTTGAGTGCCTATCCCCCTACATTCAAGTTGTAATCTTTGATCTTCTGATAAGGTTGTCTCATAATTCCAAGTGCCACGCATAAATGAAATTGTGTGGTAGCCTTTTGTTGTTATGCACCAAAAACGAGGAAAACTTTACCGACAAAGATAAGCCAGACCAACGCTATAGATTGTTTTAAAAAACTTCTTAAAACACACTTTTTTAATTTGGCGTTTTCGTAACTATAAATCAGATATGAATAGATTTATCATACTCTTCAATGTATCTTCAATCTTTAATAATCCTTACTTTTCACCATTTTCTTTTCCAGTTCTTCTGATCAAAGTCCTATGCAGCCACCTGTGATGACTGAATGTTTGAATGAAAGCAAATACCCCAGCCTGCCACGAGACCCTTTGCATCAAATCCTTTAAGGCAAAGCTATAAAAAAAAACCTGCTTAAGGGCATTGGTTAAGCAGAATGCCCAGTGGGGGCTGGCCAGCCTTTCGACCAGGAACCCCATAGCCATTTTTTTCCTCCTGTTTAACAGGAGTCTTTTTTATTTTTTATGTTCACCCTGGCCATCTGACCTTATCATCAGTCCATCATTTAGAGGAGAGGCAGGTTAGGCCGTTGCACTGATACACCCACTATACGACAGTCCACCTCAGGATCACAAATTAGGACCCAAGTGCAGTTGTGCAATGGGTGACACCTCAACACCACTCTAGTTCAAATGGAGTGGCACAGTGAGAGTTTTTTTTACAGAGGCTGGAGTGCCAGTCCTGCCACCAACCCCCGAGTTTTCCCTGCAAGTTGGAAGACCTGCTTGCAGGGCTGGATGCAGGTTAATGTCATATCCAGGTTGGAGCAATTACAGGTAAGCTTAAGGGCCCAATGGAGTGGAATCACTTCTGGCATTTATGGAATTCAAACGAGCAAACCTTCCGATTGCCGGTGGAAATCCTTAGTCTCACAGCCACCACTCCACCCTGTCATCATTTAGAGACTTAAAAAAAATTCTGTATTAAAGGACTGTATTTCTCTTTATTACAGTAGAGTCTCGCTTATCCAACCTTCGCTTATCCAACATTCTGTTTTATCCGATGTCCCACCGCAAAAAAAATAAAAAAAAACGCATCATTCGGCAACAAGAACTGCAAGTTACGAGCGTGAGCGTAATCTATTTTTAGTTGCTAAGTTCATTTTTTTCAGTTACATTTTTATGTTGTTTTATTGTAAAACATGATTACAGTGGATTATGTGGCCAGCCCTCTCTGGCGTGTATGTGTGTGTGTGTGCGCGTCTCTCTCTCGCACGTGCGTGTGTGTGTCTCTCTCACGCGTGTGTGTGTGTGTGTGTGCGTGTGTCTCTCTCACATGTGTCTCTCGTGCATGCGTGTGTCTCTTTCTCGCGCACGCATGTGTCTGTCTGTGTCTATCTCTCTCACGCTCTCTCTCTTGCTGCACTGGGAATGCACAGGGAGAGACTGAACACGTGCAGAAATAATCAGCTCGCACAAACCGAAAGGGAAACTGGCTCATTCGTATACCTAGTGTGTGGTCGTGAACAGATGCAAAAGTTTGGCGAACTTTTTGGTCATAACCCGATCTGTACGTGTCCAGAGACGTTTGTGAACCAAGGTTCCACTGTATTAGGTTCGTAATGTGTAAAATTATAACATAGTTTAATAGGCTTTTTCTTAACACCTCCCATTATCCGACATTTTCGCTTATCCAACGTTCTGCCGGCCTGTTTATGTCGGATAAGCGAGACTCTACTGTATATATCTATCTTATGTACAGTAGGTGCATTATTTATTTTTTGTATACTATTTATGCATTACTTTTCTTATCTAATTTTAATTTGTTTTTCTTTGCATGTAACTATTTCTTTGACATCTTGTAAAGCACTATTAGCTACATTATTTTATGAAAATGTGCTATGGAAATACTGTAAATATTGTGGTTATTGTTGAGTGGGTGAGTCCACGCATGTGCCCTGTGATTAACCAGACACAGTCCAGGGCTGTTTTTTGCCTTACTACTTATGTTGCTGGCTATGGTTCTCTATGATCCTGAACAGGAAAACTGTTAAAAATAAATTGGTACAAGTTACTCCTGAAACTTGTTATGTTCTCATATATAAAAATGTGTTGATACACTTCACTTAGATGAAAAGAAATGAGTCTGGCTCTGGCCACAATCTTCTTACACTTGGACCCTGATCAAAATCAGAAATGTTCCCTTTTACACTGTAAACTGATTTACATCCATCAGTATTAGGACTAATGGTTTTTATTGCATACAGTGGTGCATTTACAGAATTACAATAATTGATTATTTAAGAGAGGAATAAAATTGGCCATGCCTAAAAAAAGACAACCTTGGCATCTTTAAGCTTGAGCTAGACTTAATGGGGGCCTTAAAGTGTAAGATCAAATCAACAAGAACTTTATGGCATTCTACCATACATTGCATTCGTTAAAAATGTTGTATTGCTACAATACAGAGCTCATTACTAATACAGGCATAAGAAGTCCTATGAAATGTACTTTATTTTTTAACATAAGCAGAATATCAAGATTTGATCTTCATTCAGTATCTATAAATAAAGATGATATGATATGATATTGGAAATATCATGCCACATTTTATTTTGTTGTATAATTTAAATAAACATAAGAGCAAATTTCACATATAGAAAAATTAAATACCCCAGTACATTTATCACTACCTCAGATACCTACAAATTAGAATCAGGTGTGCCAGATAAGGTGCAAATGATTAGAACATCACTAGAGAAGATCTTTCTTAAACCTCAGACATTTAGTTTGGTTTGCTGTTTGTTGTTGAAGTGTGTGTTACCACCATGCTAAGACTGAAAAAACCTTCTGAGGCCTTCAGATAAAAGAATTGTTCATGCCTTTGAGTCTAGAAAGGGATTTAAAAAGATATCTAAACATTTGGAAGTTAACCATTCCACTGTCAAGAAGATCGTCTCAAGTGGAGAAGATTTCAAATAACTGCAAACTTGTCCAGGTCAGCCTCTCCACCAATTTCGGCCTAAAAGCAGAAAGCAAGGTGTTGAGATAGATAGATAGATAGATAGATAGATAGATAGATAGATAGATAGATAGATAGATAGATAGATAGATAGATTTATTAATCCCAAGGGGAAATTCACATAATCCAGCAGCAGTATACTGATACAAAAAGCAATATTATATTATAGGCAGTTCTTGCCACTGTTGATGTTAAAGTGCTTGAGTCTACGATTAGAAAGAGACTGTATGAAATAGATCTAAATGAAGGTGTGTCAGGTGGAAACCTTTCTTGGCCAGAAGAAACATCAGGGCAAGACTAACATTTTCCCAAGAGCACCTAGGCAAAGACTAGGACTTCTGGAGCAATTTGCTCTGGACAGACAAGGCTAAGTTTGAGTTATTTGGCCATAGTACCAAAAGGCATATTTGGTGAAAGCCAAAACCACCATTTGTTCCAAAGCACCTGACACAAACTGTAAAGCATGATATTAGGAATGCTATGGTTTAAGGCTGTACTTTGCTGCATCAGAGTCTGGGCAGATCATCATTACAGAATCCATTATGAGCTCTTCATTGTGTAGCCTTCTCACTGTTGCCCTCATGCAAAAGGAACTAAGAACCTCTGCTCTCCTTTTGAACTGGAAGAACTACCAATGAATGGTCTAAAGACTGGGTGGCGCTTAAAAAATTTACCCTAGGTGGCATAAGAATTTTTAGTATTCCACCCGCTTTCTCATGCATATAAAAGAATGAAATGTACCCTAACTTCAGTACATCTACCTTTACTTGTAACATGTAACTTAATCAATAAATAAAAAAATGCAAGCTTGTCATTTATTATTCCTCTGGTATCCCATTCATAACTGCAAACCCAAATTGTGATATACTGAAATTTAACATAACTCTTTAACTAGAGAGAGAGAGAGAGAGAGGTTGGGAGCAGGCACTGATAATGCATTGTCGCACCCACCATACGTGGATTGGGACTCTAGTGCAGTGGGTGACATCCCAGCACCATACTGGAACAGAGTTTTTTACAGTCGCTGGAGTGACAAGCCTGCCACCAACCCCCAAATTCTCCCTAAGTTGGAGGTTCTGCTTGCAAGGCTGGATGCAGATTAACATCATACCCAGGATGGAACAATTGCAGGTTAAGGGCTTTGACCAAGGGCCCAATGGAGTAGAGTCTCTTCTGATGACTAGAGAAAGAGAGAAAAAGAATATATGCATATACATATACATACATATATACATATATATACATATATATATAAGGAGCACTTTTTATATAGCATCAAGTCAATGAAACTTCTGGGATGTTGATCTGGTCAGTTAAGTAGCAGAGGGGGTTGTTAATCAGTTTCATCTGCTTTGGTGTTAATGAAATTAACAACAGATACACTACATTCCAATATAGGAATGGTTTAACAGGTGGAGGCCAATGACATTTTTCTCTCCTCATCTTTTCTGTTTTTTCACTAGTTTTGCATTTGGCTATGGTCAGTGTCACTACTGGTAGCATGAGGCGATACTTGGACCCTACAGAGGCTATATAGGTAGTCCAACTTCTCCAGGATGGCACATCAATATGTGCATTTGCCAGAAGGTTTGCTGTGTCTCCCAGCACAGTCTCAAGATCATGGAGGAGATTCCAGGAGACAGTCAGTTACTCTAGGAGAGCTGGACAGGGCCATAGAAGGTCCTTAACCCATTAGCAGGACCAGTATCTGCTCCTTTGGGCAAGAAGGAACAGGATGACCACTGCTAGAGCCCTACAAAATAACCTCCAGCAGGCCACTGGTGTTGATTTCTCAGACCAAACAATCAGAAACAGACTTCATGAGTGTGGCCTGAAGGCCTGACATCCTCTAGTGGGCCCTGTGCTCACTGCCTGGCACCGTGGAGCTTGATTGGAATTTACCATAGAATACCAGAATTGGCAGGTCCACTACTGGCACCCTACGCTTTTCACAGATGAGAGCAGGTTCACCCTGAGCATATGTGACAGATGTAAACGGGTCTGAAGAAGCCGTGGAGAATGTTATGCTGCCAGTAACATCGTTTTTGGTAGTGGCTCAGTGATGGTCTGGGGAGACATATCCATGGAGGGACACACAGACCTCTACAGGCTAGACAATGGCACCTTGACTGCCATTAGGTATTGGGATGAAATTCTTGGACCCATTGTCAGACTCTATGCTGCTCCAGTGGGTCCCGGGTTCCTTCTGGTGCACGATAATGCCCAGCCTCATGTGGCGAGAGTATGCAGGTAATTCCTGGAGGATGAAGTAATTGATACCATTGACTGGCCCCCAATGCTCTCCTGACCTAAATCCAATTGAACACCTCTGGGACAATATGTTTCAGTCCATCCAACGCCACCAGGTTGCACCTCAGACTGTCTAGGAGCTCAGTGATGCCCTGGCTCAGATCTGGGAGGAGATCCCCCATCAGGACACTATCTGTGGTCTCATTAGGAGCATTACCCCCATGTTGTCAGGAATGCATACAAGCACGTGGGAGCCACACAAACTAAGGAGTACGATTTTTGAGTTGCTGCAATGAAATTTCAGCAAAATGGACTAATCTGCCGCATCATTGTTTCACTTTGATTTCCGGGGTGTCTTTGAATTCAGCTCCCTGTAGGTTGATAATTTTCATTTCCATCAAACGATGTGGCATCCTTTCGTTCCAAACACATTACCCAGTCTATATCAGTATCCAGCAGGATTTTTTTCCCATTGAGATCTGATGTGTTTTCAAAGTGTTCCTTTAATTTTTTTGGGGAATGTATATATATTGTATATTATAATAGTACAATGTATTGAGTCTTTAAAGTCTCTTTTAGCCATCTGTCATTGGTGCGCGTTGAAGCTCAGAATAAATAATGTTTTTAAAAAATTCCCTACTTACAGTCACATTGTTGCCAACTAACTGCATCTAGACCAAGAAAATAAAGATGCACTATTTTTTGTAACACTTTAAATTCCGTAAAGTGCAGATATTAATATTCCTGTTCTGTTCAAGAAGCTCTTCTTTCCTTTTTTTAAACTCTAAAGGAGCATGCCAACCGCCACTTCGTTGTCGTAGTTTCCGTTAGGTTGTGACGATGCCAAATTTCAAATCCGTCTTCAAATCGGTTCACCACACACAAAACTATCACGTCCTTCTGACGGCCTGCGTCTGTCGTTTTTTCCTTAATCACTTTTTAGTACGATTCTTCGTCAAGTTCTTTTACAGTCACCCCGAACTCGGAATTATGACATGACGCAGACGCCAACTGTAATGCCCGTAAGCCATGCCTCCTCCTCCTCGTTCCTCATTCCGTTCTTTTCCAGCTTTTCCTTCTCTTTCTGCCTTATCAACCAACTGATCCATGTATAACTGTCTCAAGGAGCAGAAATCAATCTACTGATAATCCCGTTTTAATCCTAACTCAGTTTCCTTGAAGCTAATGCAAATATAAATCAGGAAAGCTATCTACCTATGTTTGAACCAAATACTGTTATTTCTTTTCATAGCAAAGATTCAAATAATCTTCTAAGGTTCTACAATTGTATCAGAGGGTGGGTGCTTCTAGTCAATATGTGAGACTATGGGTTAGATGACTGAAACTCAACCGAAAGTGGACCTTGTGACATTACAATAATGCTAAACATCCCAGTAAGTCCATCAAGGAATGGCTGAAACAAGAAATGGTTGGTTCTGAAATGGCCTAGTCAAAATCTGAATCTAAATGCAATCAAGATACTGTGGGGGGATTTGGAACAAGCTGTGCATACAGGAATCCCCTTAGAGCTTACAGTTTCTCCCAGTCAATGCCACAGACCAGCAGACAGTTAATGGGATCACCTACCTGAAGAGGTAATTCCAGCTAGAAGTGCCGAAGATGTTCTTACATTTTCCATACATCAGAAAAGATACAGTACATCTGTTCATTTTTTCTTGCTGCAATGCATCTAATTTTCATTGCTTTTCTCTTTTTTCCATTCACATCACCTTTATCAAAAGACACAGTTTAAATGAGGATCACTTCATGATATATCCACTTACATTTAAAAGAAAAAACATTTTATAAAGTGTACTTACCTTTTCACATAACTCTCTGAGTGTGTGTTTATACATAGTGAGGTGCCATTTGCAGCTGCTATATCCTAACTGAATCTGCTGCCTACTCTGACATTTGAAAACAGCTAATTCCTCTTCCATGAATATTAAACAAACAAGGTATCATACAAAAGGATTAATAGGACTTTTCATTTTTTTAGTTTCCTCTTATCATAAATGTCTACTCAGGATTTTGACTTGAAGTGCCTAGTTCTTACTGGAAGCAAGCTAAAGTAAAGATAGCAGACATACTGTATATGTGCATGCTGCCTGAATAATATGAGACCAATCAGCTGTGGCAGATACAGAGGTGAACTGAATGTGGTTGAGGTTAGACGTTACTGACTTTCAGACTCAATTAGTCTTTATCCAATTGTGGCCTTGAGGCTAAAACATTCAGAGAGCAGCAGAACCTGGACTGACTGGAACAGTTCTGCTAGAAACGGGCCTTGTCAGTCCATCTGGATTTGAATTTTATTATGGTTTTCTGAAGACTATTCAGTTTCAACAGACACAAGGCCGAAAGTAAAATGTTGAACACCAGCATAATTAAACACTATGACAATGACAATATTGTCACTATTGTCCTTAGTAAGGTACGGCCTTACAAACATGATCCAATCAGTACAATGCAAAATGTGGAGTTTACAAGGAAAAGACCTCTCTTCGGAAATAATCATTTTTTAATTTTTTTAGGATCTCAAAAATAAGAAATAGTGACAGTTACTTAGTATAATATACTGTACACTGTATATGTAAAGTATTCACTTCCTTGGACATTTTCACATTTTATCATTTAACAATATTGAATCCAAATGGATTTACTTTGGCTTTATTGACACTGATCAAGAGAGAAAGACTCTTTAATGTCAAAGCGAACACAGATCTCTGGACTGGATGAGTATTCACTCTGTTTAATATGACACACCTACATCCTCAATGGTGCAGCCAACTGGTTTGAAAAGTCACCATTAGTTCAATGGACACCACTTAAGTGGCGTTTCAGTTGATTATGGTATACTTGCACCTTAACTGGAAGGTCCAGCTTGTGGTGAGTCAGTATGGTAGCCTAAACTACACAATGAAGGTACAAGAACACTCTAAGCAACTCAGAAAACATAAATCAGGAGATGGATGGAAAAAAAGCATTCAAGTCATTGAATATCCCTTAAAGTCCAGTTAAACTGATAATTAAGATATGAAAAGAGTACGGGGCAGCTGTACATCTGCCTAGAGCAGGTCATCCACAACATTGAGGTGATTGTGCAAGATGAAAACTAGTCAGGGAGGTCATCAAGAGACCCATGAAAATTCTGAAGGAATTAAAAGCTACAGTAGGTCAGAGTGGAGAGACTGGGTAGACAACAGCTGTTGCAAAGGTACTTCACCAGCCACACCTTTATGGAGGAATGGCAAAGAGAAAGCCACTCTTAAAAAAAAATAAAAAATAAAAAACACACATACATGACAGCTCGGGCAGCACGGTGGCACAGTGGTAGCGCTGCTTCCTGGGTCCTCCCTGCGTGGAGTTTGCATGTTCTCCCTGTGTTTGTGTGGGTTTCCTCCCACAGTCCAAAGACATGCAGGTTAGGTTCATTGGCAATCCTAAATTGTCCCTAGTGTGTGTGTGCCCTGCAGTATGCTGGCGCCCTGCCCAGGGTTTGTTTCCTGCCTTGCACCCTGTGTTGGCTGGGATTGGCTCCAGCAGACCTCCGTGACCCTGTAGTTAGGATATAGCGGGTTGGATAATGGATGGATGACAGCTCAGCAGAATGCACATGGGAGAGTATGAAGTCAGCTGGAAGAAGATTCCATGGTCTGATAACAGGAAGCCACTGTTAAAAAAACTCCCATGACAGCTTGGCTTGAATTTGCCAAAAGACATGTGGGAGACTCTGAAATTTCCTAGAGGAAAAGCTGATTAAGTCTGCAAAAAATCTATGCCTTGGGAAATGATTTGTTTTGCAACAAGACAATGACCCGGAGTGCCAGAGTTAGAGTCCAACTTCCATTCCAATTGAGAATTTGTGGCCGGACTCTGTAATACGTGTATATGTTTAATATGTCACTGTGCTCTGTACAAGTATATTTTATAAATCTACCTTTTTCTACTCACATGCACAGTTGACACAGAGCAGGATTTAGCACAGGGGTTAACTGCTAGGCAAGCATTATAAGACAAGACAGATAGACAACTGGGAACTGGGCAGTCAGACTGAGGACCACTGAATACTATTTTTGTGTGTCAAAGTCAGCATGAAACTGTATCCTCTTTTGCCTTGTTTGGAATGTCATGATTGTCCTAAGTAGGGGCCTGCACATGAAGAACATTGCCCGGCACACCTTTGAAGCCAACGGACGGATGGGAGATAACGTCATCTGATCCTGAAAATCCTTCCAATGCACGGCGAAAATGGCAGACTCTACACATTGGGCCCCCACTCCTAAACTGGGTTCTTGCCATTGGCTTCCTTCATCTGTTATGCAGCGTAAGCCGTTATTAAACAAAGCTAAGTTAATTCTTCTATGTGATTTCTTACCGCCGTATCACTAAGGGAGGGGTATCGCCTTTTTATAGTATATTTGAATAGATTCGGGTTATGTAACATGCCGCAATTACAAAAGAACTCATTCCCAGGGAGCTAACGCCCCCTGCTGGATCCCAATGCCACCTGACAGAACTTGAGCAGTTTTGAAAAAAAGAATGTAGAAAAAGGGCAGTGTCCAGACATGCAAAGATGAGAGAGACCTGTGCGCACAGACTCGAGGCTGAGATGGCGGCCAAAAGTGCAACTACTAAGTACTAGCTTGAAGGGGGTAAATACTTATGTGATCAATTATTTTCTATTGTATATTTATAATTAATTTAAATCGCTTTGTAGAGATCTGTTTTCACTTTGACAATCAGTGTCAAAAACCCAGATTACATCCACTGTGACTAAACGTTATATAACAATAAAATGGGAAAATGTTCAAGGGGGTAAATACATTTTAGAGTCACTGTAACTATGGTTAAAATTAAACATAGAAATAAATTATATTTTTACATAATGTGACAAGTGAAACAAGTTGATGCTGCTATACCCTTTTTCTGAAACAGTTCCTCTGTAAATTTTACCAGCCTGCAGTGGGCCGAACAGATTGAGTTGTTCACCAACAATAAAAAAGCAAGGTTATACAGAACTGCACAGCTCTTCTGATCTCTGAAACTGAGATACACTTAATCCAAGGAGTTCTAGTAATGCAGAATATTAAAAAAAAATTCATTAGGGCAAAAGAAGGATAAACATCACAATAGCGTATCACATAAAAGGCCTTATTGTAAAACAAATACAGGGAGATGTGTAACTAAACAAAGAAGCAAAGTCACATATTAGCAGCACTATTGAGGAAAGCATACTACTTGGAACATGCTTTTCTCATTGTGCTGTGTATGGAAAACAACATTTGAGTGATGAAAGGGATGTGGACAATATAATTAGTTATATCTAAAATAATACATAGAAGAGAGACAACAAATGTCAGGGCATGATTCACACCCTGTTTCAGGATTAAACCGTTAACTTTTAAAAAAACACAACTACTTTACATTGCTCTACTTGGCAAACCTTCACAGCCTCCTGAGAAAGTTTTTGGCAATATTACCCTTTAAAACATAATACATTTATGTTATTTTGGCAGCCTTTTCTTCTATAAAGAAGGTATTGAAGGTTTATACCGCCATATAAACTGTGTCTGCTGACCTTTTACTAGACTGAGGAAGACAGTTTCTAAAGATTGCAATATACAACTCATTTCTACAAAAGAATAAATAGTGCTTGCCATTCTACTCTTCAGGGCCAAAATATAGACCACCAACAGCAGGCACTCTGAAGCACCTAAAAATATTACCAAGAATCTATGCAAAAGGTCCTGAGGATCAATTGTGAGGACAGACTTGTAAACACCAGTCTCAGAAGAAACGCAACATAGCATCACCACTACCATAATTCATCACCACCTCAAGAAGATCTCCTCGCCAAGGCACCTGTGGACCCGGCCCGGACACAGACAGGCGGACATGTTCTTTATCACCACCACACGTTTATTTTTATACAACTATTTACAAATAAATGTCACTCAGACACAGTCCGTGCACAACAAACCCCAATCCACAGTCCTGGCCACTCAATGCCTTCTTCTCCGGGCTGCCTCCACACTCCTCTCGTGCCTCATCCTTCTTCCACCCGACTCCAGCCATGAATGAAGGGAGACGGCCCCTTTTATCCATGTCCCGGATGAGCTCCAGGTGTTCCCGACACTCACCCGTTGGCCACACCCCAGCGTGGCGGAAGTGCCGGCTGTTCTCCCGGCAGCTCACCGGTTGTCCTCTTAAATCTTCCCCCCAGCACTTCCGGGTGTGGCGGAAGTGCTGAGGTAACAGGTCCCCAAGGCATTGGGGTGCCTCCTGGCGGTGACCACGGGCCCCTACAGGGTGGGGCTTCCATGCCCTCAACCTGTGGCCCCCAAAGCAACCAGGGCGGCGGCCCCCACGTGATCCAGGGTGGGCGCAGACCCACATCCGGTCCCTCACGGCGTCCCGGCCGGGTCGTTGCCCCTGGCATCCCTGACACACTGTAAGCATGGAGTTTGTACTTTCTCCCTTTGTCAACGTGGGTTTTTCTAAACCTACTCCAGTTGTTCATCCACATCTCCATTTGTTAGATTAAGTGGCTCGTCTAAAATTGACACTATTAAAATGAAGATCTGAAATATTGACAAGGTCACATACGTTAAAAACAGAAAAACATTTTATGTGGTGTTTATAGTTGTTCACATGACTATAGCTCTCTTTTTGTGTTTTTCTTTGAGTATTGTACCATATAAAACTCTGCCATTTTTAAGCTAAGACACAGAATTTCCTGAGGTTAATCTTCATGTTACATTCCTAGAGTTTATTTTGTCCACCAGACCTCCTTCAGTTGAAAATACAGTGGTGTGAAAAACTATTTGCCCCCTTCCTGATTTCTTATTCTTTTGCATGTTTGTCACACAAAATGTTTCTGATCATCAAACACATTTAAACATTAGTCAAATATAACACAAGTAAACACAAAATGCAGTTTTTAAATGATGGATTTTATTATTTAGGGAGAAAAAAAATCCAAACCTACATGGCCCTGTGTGACAAAGTAATTGCCCCCTTGTTAAAAATCACCTAACTGTGGTGTATCACACCTGAGTTCAATTTCCGTAGCCACCCCAGGCCTGATTACTGCCACACCTGTTTCAATCAAGAAATCACTTAAATAGGAGCTGCCTGACACAGAGAAGTAGACCAAAATCACCTCAAAAGCTAGACATCATGCCAAGATCCAAAGAAATTCAGGAACAAATGAGAACAGAAGTAATTGAGATCTATCAGTCTGGTAAAGGTTATAAAGCCATTTCTAAAGCTTTGGGACTCCAGTGAACCACAGTGAGAGCCATTATCCACAAATGGCAAAAACATGGAACAGTGGTGAACCTTCCCAGGAGTGGCCGGCCGACCAAAATTACCCCAAGAGCGCAGAGACGACTCATCCGAGAGGTCACAAAGACCCCAGGACAACGTCTAAAGAACTGCAGGCCTCACTTGCCTCAATTAAGGTCAGTGTTCACGACTCCACCATAAGAAAGAGACTGGGCAAAAACGGCCTGCATGGCAGATTTCCAAGACGCAAACCACTGTTAAGCAAAAAGAACATCAGGGCTCGTCTCAATTTTGCTAAGAAACATCTCAATGATTGCCAAGACTTTTGGGAAAATACCTTGTGGACTAATGAGACAAAAGTTGAACTTTTGGAAGGCAAATGTCCCTATACATCTGGCATAAAAGGAACACAGCATTTCAGAAAAGAACATCATACCAACAGTAAAATATGGTGGTGGTAGTGTGATGGTCTGGGCTTGTTTTGCTGCTTCAGGACCTGGAAGGCTTGCTGTGATAGATGGAACCATGAATTCTACTGTCTACCAAAAAATCCTGAAGGAGAATGTCCAGCCATCTGTTCGTCAACTCAATCTGAAGCGATCTTGGGTGCAGCAACAGGACAATGACCCAAAACACACCAGCAAATCCACCTCTGAATGGCTGAAGAAAAACAAAATGAAGACTTTGGAGTGGCCTAGTCAAAGTCCTGACGTGAATCCAATTGAGATGCTATGGCATGACCTTAAAAAGGTGGTTCATGCTAGAAAACCCTCAAATAAAGCTGAATTACAACAATTCTGTAAAGATGAGTGGGCCAAAATTCCTCCAGAGCTGTAAAGACTCATTGCAAGTTATCGCAAACACTTGATTGCAGTTATTGCTGCTAAGAGTGGCCCAACCAGTTATTAGGTTCAGGGGCAATTACTTTTTCACACAGGGCCATGTAGGTTTGGATTTTTTCTCCCTAAATAATACAAAACCATCATTTAAAACTGCATTTTGTGTTTACTTGTGTTATATTTGACTAATGGTTAAATGTGTTTGATGATCAGAAACATTTTGTATGACAAACATGCAAAAGAATAAGAAATCAGGAAGGGGCAAATAGTTTTTCACACCACTGTAAATACGTCATGCCGTCTCATACGTGAAAAGTTGGGAAAAGAATGACATCTCCACTCCAGCAGACAAGGTCCATCCATTTATCTCAGTTCAAATGCACAGAATGAGCTGCAGGTATAGATGTGTATACATTACCATTATGAAGTTGTCTTTTTAGGCTTCGTTTAGAAGAGTCTAAAAATTGCCTCCATTCTTCTGCTTTGTAATCTCTGCCAAGTTTCTGCAACAATCCGTTTTCTTCAAATATGCTGCTTCAGTAACAAGAAAATGCTGAAATTGGGTGTAAATAGATTTTTATCTTTTGAACGAGACCTCACAAGCTCTGGAGCATCTTTAGGAAGATCTATATCTTTTACGAAATCAGTAAGTTCATCTTGCATCAATGGTTGTCTCTCATTGCTTTAATATGCTGGATCAAATTCTTCATTGTCACCTGAAGAACATTCTCTCTATGAGAGTTTCTACAGATTCAGGATTGTCAGGTGGTGCAGGGATTGGAATATCAGGTTCACTGGTGTAGCTTGTACTGTATATTGGGGGCCTGTGGAAGAAAATAGATACTTTTAAGGAAAAGTAATATAAAGACTTAAAAAAAAAGTGTAATGAAATGTTGGTATATTTATTTGAAAAAAGCTTTTGGGTGGTGACGCTGTAAGTACATTATCTCAGAAACATGAACAGGCAACTTAAACCTGACATACTGCGTAAAAATAATACTATTTTATACAGAAAATATTGCATGTGTTTGATTTTTACAAAAAACACACGGTCCACCAATGTTCCCATGCGGGCAGCAATGAACAGCGACTGCCCGACTGTGAATGTGTCTTCATGGGCTGAGTCTATGTTGCATTAAGTACTGTATGTATTATACATACTCATTTTGTTTATTTTAATAATAATAATTAGTAATGATTTATTTTATTTATAGGCGCCTTTCAAGGCACACAAGGACATTTTATAGAGTAAATTAATATTACAGTACAATAAAACCAGAATAAATACAATAATAAAATTAAATTTAAATTTAGCAGCTAAAACTATCAGACAGAATAAGACAGCTTAAAAAGATGTGTTTTAAGATGAGATTTAAAGGAAGGAAGACAGTCAATATTATTTTATTGCCGACAACCTTATATAATTACAAATAAATGATTAATTCACTTCAGTTAAAACAAAAAATAGTACCTACTCAACACAGAGCTGGCCGGTGAAAATACTCAAACAGAATTTATCTGGCTTTGTATAGTATATCCACTTTCAGTTACTAGAACCAATATATGCATACAGACTTACCCATACAGTAGATCCACTTCATTCTGAGCTTTACTGCCTTTTGTCAATAAGACACATGGATCCACCTTGTTCAGAACTTGAATTGCTGTCTTCCAGCAATACTATTATGTTCCATGAATGCACTTTCCATACCATGTGTTATATGTCATGTGTTAGGTAACAAATACAATAACATTCAAATAATATTGCAGAAGGGTGGCCTCAGTCCAAGAGAAAATTCACTGCTGTTTTATATTCTGCACTAGTTGTGCTTCCCATCTAAGATGGGTTGAAATCTGCTATCAAAGTAGACCACAGCATCAACTTTTGCAGTGCATATGTCCCTGTTGTATGCCATTTGGTATGGGATTATTAAAGCAGTGTTAATGTTTATGATGAGCCATCTAATGGAATAAGAAAATGCAATTCATTTTACAAAAATGCTTGTGATGTGCAATCTTTTGAAATGACAGAGACAAAGCAACCGGATGGACATACAGACAGACACACAGGCAGATACACAGACACTTACTTTTTTATTAAGGTGGATTGCACATGTATGTGTTTGACTTGTCAACCATATTTTTGCATTATATCACAGTGTCTTGCTGTTTGACTCGCGGTCCAGTCAATTCAACTGCAAATCGTTTGAAGGCCAGGTTTGCAATCAGCAGTATGAAAGTGTATGGGTTCCAGACGTAAACCCAATAACAGCTGCTGTTAGAACTTGTAACTGGAGTGGTCATTGGTCTAATGGTTTGAAACTGTATGATGTACGTTTTCAAAATGCCGGTAGCAATCCTGATCATATGTGCTTGCTGCATGGATTGGTAAATGTGAAACTGTGAGAATTTTTGGAAAAAAAAGAAAACTTAGGTGACCCCAAGGCTCGGGGGTCATAGTATTTCCCACATGGTTGCTATGCTGCTGATCAGGTCCATGTGGCACAGGTCCTATTGCAAATGGAAGTTAGGATAAATAATTTCGTTCTGACTGTTTTGTTATATGCTAGAATTTTGCAGGAAGAGAAATAAAAATGTCACTATGATTTTTGGTTTCCCTCAATGCCAATACTTAAAGCAAATGCTTTCTTCTCTTTTCTTGCTTGTCTATTGTCTTAGTTCCTCAAAATATAGAGCAAAACACCACTGTTTGTCCTGGTTACCAAATTTTACTCTCAAGTAGGCATAATAAGATTTTTTTCACAAAAGCTGTTATGCTCTGTCTCCATTTTATTCTTACTACAAACTTTACGCAAACAGCAAAACACTTCAGGACCGTTCACACAACTTCCAGAGGGCATAGTATAGATTAACAGTACTAAAAAAGAATGAAACTTATCACCAATCATTTACAAGGGCACTCATGAACTGACTGAGTCACGCTGATGGATTTTGGTGACACTCCAGTGAAGTGGGAAGGACAGGACAGGCCAGACATGTTGCCACTTACTGTTGGTACTCATCACTGGGTTCAATTTTAACTATATTCTGACCTTATTATCAAATAAAATAACTTTTGCTTAAAACATAGACCTTAATATTATAACATATTATATTAAAACAACTTATCATTAAAATAAAATATTCAATTAATTATGGTGAGAAAACAATAAAAAAATATATAATTAATTGCTAAAAATGTTTTTTGTGGAAAAAAATTTTACATGATGGAGAAAAATGGCTTTCATTTTTTAATTCAGAGCTCACAAATATATAACTATCACCAAAAATAATCAAAGCAATTTTTTCAGTGTATACTTGCGTTATGTGAGAAAACCATTTCCCACATATTCTTGATATTCCCGTAAGCCCAGGTTATCAATATAAAGTACGATACAGCAATTACACTACACCCCTGTGAACAGTTCAGCATGGACCTCTCGACAGACATCATATCATTTAAGTTGTCAGGAAGAAACTTCCTTCATATGTTCAGAAAACTCTCCTTCATAAGCTAACTTTCTTTATGAAGTGCCATACTCATGGCTGATAACTCTTCCTTTATCCCTTTCTTTGTTTTCACATGAGAAATACTTTCTTTAACCTTTTACATTTATTTTCCAAATTAGCTTTTCCATTGACCATTTATGGAGCTGGAGCCCTTCAGCACTGGGTACTCAGCAGGAGGCATAATTGGACAAAGAAAGCATCTTTTTACCATTCCTCATTATCATCACAGAATAAAGTATTTTTATTAGTTTCTGTTATTTCACAAATTATTTTGGGCAGAGAGTAGAAGACCTCATTAACCTGATACACTGATAGTCACTTTACTATTTAACTCACGTAGAAGTGTCTGATGCCAAAATAAACAAAACTTTATTTGAAAAACCTTGGCTGATTATTTGTTTGTCTTTTCCTTCTCTTCTTCTTTCAGGCTCATAGCATGGGATTCAAAGGAGCTGTGCGCTGACAGGAGACAAGCGTAAGGATCACTCATTAACTAATAATAATAATAATAATAATAATGTTCATTATTCAGCAATTTATCATGGGATTATTCCTATTTGATTTTCCAGTTTTAGTAATTTAGTAAAACTAACTTAGTTTCCATTGGCTCATTGGAAATTCATTCATTTATTTACTTTTTATAATTGTCATTTTTTATATTTATGATTCATTTAGACCATGTCACTTTGACATTGAAGTTTCTTTTTTGTTGATCAGTGTCAAAAAATCCAAATTAAACCCACTGTGATTCAATGTGATGACTTACAAGGGGTGAATACTTTCTATGCACTGTACATGCAAATATTTATTGTATATAATTCCACCTATATATTATACTGTACAACTAAAAAGAATGAAAGATGCTATCTGTTCCATCTGTTTACATCAAACAATGCTTACACTGGAGACGTCCCAGACCTCAGCAAACAATTGACACCAACCCCATCTCCCATTCTACCTGGTACAGTCATCCTTGTCACTTTGATGTATCAGAAACCACAGTGCACATCCTCTCCAGGTCAGGCATCAAAGTAGCACACAAAACACTCTGCAGACAGTTCTTTTTAATGCCAAGGGCAAGGAATCTGTGGCAGGGACAAGAAACTCAGTATAAAATAGATCATGCAGCTTCTGCCCAGCTGTATACATGGAAAAAACATCTAAAACAAGTTTAACTGGGATGCAGTGCAAGTAAGATTCAGGGCAAATACTAAGAGTGCCAGAGAGCTGGCTGAATTGTGACTATCAAATGAAAACGCCATTAACAGACACTTGGACAGGAACCCAGCATATGTAGCCTTAAAAAGAAGAAGATCCAAATAATAAAAAAGACTTTAAGACCAACACATTCCAGACCCCACCTTACTAATCCACCCCTCTTACACCCACCTACCTCACCTTCCTCAATTCCTGTATGTCTAATCATTTACCTCTGAAGATGACACCTGATAGATGGTGAAAGCTCAGGAATAAAAAACTATTTTAAGATATGTCATTCATTTTCTCCCTTTGTGGATTTCTAGCTATAAATATGCAAACCGTACCGTAAGGTGACAAAAGTACAGCTAGGCAGAGAAAGGGTTGGTGTACTAGCCACTTCACTCCATTTCATGTCCATGGGTGCAAAAATGGCATATAGCCAGCTAAAGAAAATAATCATTGAGGTTTTGTTCTGTCCTCCTCAAGCAGTGGTCATTTAAAGAACAACCATTTCTGGTAGCTCCAAGACTTTTATATCTCCAACCCGGAAAGGATGGGCCTTTGTGGTAATAACTGGGTCACTCATTCTCCAGTCAGTGAGCCTCTGAATCGCAGAATGAAAAAGAGGTGAGTTAGTGACGGTGACAGTGATAGTGGCTCCTCTCTTCTCAGGGTGGTATTGCTAACTTCATCAGAGTTCTGAGGATGACCCTTAAGTGCACATGCTTGTCAGTGTGTGTATATATGTATCACTTGCTATTATTACTGCACAAACTATTTGTTATTATTGCACATAATAAAAGCACATTTTCTGTGGTTTAGTGGACTCAGAGGGCAATATGGTGGTCTCGATGACGGCACTGCTATCGTGGGCTGCATCAGGAGTAGGCAGGAGGAGGAGTATAGGAACCTAATCAAGGACTTTGTTAAATGTTGTGACTCAAACCACCTACCACTGAACACCAGCAAAACCAAGGAGCTGGTGGTGGATTTTAGGAGGCCCAGGCCCCTCATGGACCCCGTGATCATCAGAGGTGACTGTGTGCAGAGGGTGCAGACCTATAAATACCTGGGAGTGCAGCTGGATGATAAATTAGACTGGACTGCCAATACTGATGCTCTGTGTAAGAAAGGTCAGAGCCGACTAAACTTCCTTAGAAGGCTGGCGTCCTCCAACATCTGCAATAAGATGCTGCAGATGTTCTATCAGACGGTTGTGGCGAGTGCCCTCTTCTACGCTGTGGTGTGCTGGGGAGGCAGCATAAAGAAGAAGGATGCCTCACGCCTGGACAAAGTGGTGAGGAAGGCAGGCTCTATTGTAGGCATGGAGCTGGACAGTTTGACTTCCGTGGCAGAGCGACGGGCACTGAGCATGACTCCTATCAATCATGGAGAATCCACTGCATCCACTGAACAGGATCATCTCCAGACAGAGGAGCAGCTGCAGCGACAGACTGCTGTCACTGTCCTGCTCCACTGACAGACTAAGGAGATCGTTCCTCCCCCACACTATGTGACTCTTCAGTTCCACCCAGGGGGGTAAATGTTAACACTATACAACATTATAGACTGTTATACCTACCTTAAACTCTCCACCTTGCACTGCACTTTTATTGCTCTTTAATTAAAATTGTTTTTATCACTATACTGCTGCTGGAGTATGTGAATTTCCCCTTGGGCATTAATAAAGTATCTACCTACCTACCTACCTACAGTTCCCGATAAAGTAGGTAAGTGAAAAGACTAGCTGCCTCTAAAATGTGCAGCACTGTAGTGAGTTCATAATTGGAATTCTCATTCATCTACTGTGACATTTATAGAAATGTGGCTACAAGAAGGAACATCAAATTCTGTTAAACAAAGTAATGGCTTATCAACCATTCATTCAGAAAGGGCTCCTGCACCGGGAAAAAACAAAGACAGGGGTGTGTTTGTATGTCGGTCAACATAATCCATTGTTAAAGCACAGTAATTACAACAAGCACTTGTTCACATGGTTAGAAGTTTCAATAGCAAAATACTGGCATACTGGCCTTCCTACCTGCTCAGAGAATTACCTGTAATGTCAATTGTCATTGTCTAATTTCTCAACATACCGTTTTAATATTAATGACTTATTCAAACTGCAATCTGGGGCTATTGACAAACACGAATCTGCACATCGAAAGGGCAATATGACCATTGTGAGTGAATTAAATCAAACAAATCCTACAACACTTCTCCCAAAGTTGCAATATAATGTGTTCTGCTCAACAGGGCAGGTGAACACTTTGGGTAAGTTTTACACAAACATCCAGGATTCTTAGAAGGGTAAAACCCACACTCACTTTGGAGAGCCAGGGCAATTCTCTTTATTACTGTTTCTTGAATACAAACAACTGCAGGAAGGTGGAGCTGAAGCAATGCACTGCCTGGGATATCTGCAGAACAGGCTACAATGAGTAGACATTAACGTAAAACAAATATGCATCAGTCATATGTAAGTTTTATGCAACTGAAATGGTTATGCAGTAAAATAAAACAATACCACAAAAAAAAGTATTGTAATTATCAATAACTGGCTACATTAGGAAATAACTGTTGATCTGTTTATCATAATATATACATAATTTCCACAAAACCAGATACTTTGGACTCACATCAGTTTATCTGTTGCAGAGAAAGTGAGGATGCAATCTCCATCGCTTTCCACATAACATTAAACGTCTACGAAAAGGAACACTTATGCGAGAATGATATTTATTGGCTTGAACTTGGCATTCAACACCATCATTCCCCTAAAATTAGTTCAGGAACATTACAAGAAATATAACCATGTGTAAGAAGATCCAGGATTTCCTGACTGCTACCACCAATAGCCGTGTTCACTTGCAATCAGACAGATAATAAATATGTTGGAAATTTCATGTGAACCTAAAGTGATTTAGTATGACAATTGCACTATTGCATATGGCAGGGTCCAGTAATGAAGGTTTAACATGGTCTACAAATTGGGCAACTTTCCTGTCAATACAGGATATTTTTGATAAGCAATAATGGAACAAAGCAGGTACCAGCAACTGTGTGCTGCTTATTCATCTAAGCTGCATTGTATGCATTGTACTTTTTGCTGAGCACTGATTAGTTGTCAGCTCTTGCATATAGAGAGGTTCTTTTCTATAACTTAGGATAAAATAAAAAATTTGATTTTGTCACAGGGAGTTGCAAAGTAGTTGGACTTAGTCATTGTGTATGTCAGACTATCATGAGAGTTCATCCTGACTGCCTCTGGCTCGCTAAGGTTATGTAAATGAAGATTGCAGCCAAAAATTGCTGGAAAAATCGTGTAATATGGCATGGCCTTAAAGTAGTAAAGGTAACAACTACTGCACTGTGGGAAACGACACATTTAAAACTGGAACCTCTTCACATCTGTTGCCAAGGAAGAATGAAAAGATTAAATGTTCTATTTTGTGTATTTACAGACTGTCTGGGAAAGTGGGGGTGTCAATTTCTATAATCAAAGTACAATTTGGATACAGAAAGAAGAAATTGAAAGGCTCACAACAAAGCAGTGTATTAACTCAGTTACAGTGGACATGTCAGAACATGAGGATGTTGGTCTCAGGATCTAATGAGGCATGAGGAAGTTAGTCAACACCTGTTCTCCACTGAAAGAAATGACATTGAAATGTTGTGGCTTTTCTACCAAAAGAATTCACATGACATTGCTTGAAAGTGTTACTGAAGTTGAAGAAACAAATCGCAAGGGGAGCTACTACTTAAGTGTGATGCTGAAAGAGCTGCAACATGGGCCACAACAAATAACACACTGTATGCTTTAAGTGGAATCTAGTTTTTGCCTTCAACAGGCCAAATCTCAACGCTTGTGCAGTCAGCCCGGCCTCAGAATGGATGCACCTATCATTTACCTGGGCGATGTAAGAGAAAAACAGAAACATCCAGGCACCTGGCATCAGTGTTTTCTGCAAAGGATGTTCTCTTACTGAGCCTTAACTTGATTATACATGAAACATCAATAGATTACACAAAAGCACTCTCAGGCTTAGTGGGCAGTTTGGAAAGTAGTGTGTTTGCAAGAACACAATTTGCAAGTATTATATCATTGAGAATGACTAAAGTCCATTTGGGAAATTTTAGAAATAAGAAAATGTAAAATAAATATTTCTATTTATTGGCTTTGATAGAAAAAAGTCCATAAGCTGCTATGTCAATATGATAATTAGTGATTTTATATTCTTAGTTGTTACTAATTCAAGTAAACACTAACTGGCTAAAGGCTTCCACTAGAAGGCACTCAAGAAGTGACTGGGGACTGCGATCCCCCTTATATGTGACACGGATCAAAAAACCTGCCATCCAATAGACTCTGATGTATCTGGAGTGCAAATAAGCACTAGCCTCAAATTTAGGGGAGCCTTATTCTTATATTTTGGCTGAGGCTTTACCATGAGATCTTAGAGTCTTACATGCATTTTCATTTCTCCTTAAATTTGTTCTTTATTTTCTTGTGATAAAACTGATATGTCTTGGTACAAATGTATGGCATCTTGGTGAGAGTAGGTTAGCACAGAGAGTTTGTGCTTTAGACAGAGATAACACTACATGACAGCCATGGCCGCTTGAGATGACCCCTGGTGCTTGGATACCCTCCTGCTTAAACAGTGAACACATCTGAAATGGCAAGCAGTGCCAAGAAAGATCTATTAGACTGGCCACAAGAAAAAGAAGGACATGAAGTATGATTGGCATCTGCCTTACCTGCTGTTTAGAAGTGTATCCCCTTGTAAGTTTATACAGTACTAGCTCTGTAAGCCCGTGCTTTAAAAAGCACAGTGTCCTAGAAACTATTGAAATCGTCAGAAAAAACATTGAAATGTAGAGATGTCAGGTGCTTGCTTCGCTTGTGCATTAGCGGCAGGAGGAAAAGTAAAAGGGACACCGTCTTGCCAATGTTAGCGGCTAAGTGACTTTCTCTTTCTTCTGAGGTTTCGTTTTGCTGACATGCTGGCCTCTCTTCTATTATTAGCGGTTCAGTGAGTTTTTCGTTTCCTCTGAAGTGGAGCCCTTACCCCAACTCCACCTCTCACTTCCGGACCAGGTAGACACCCACACTTCCACATGTAGACGTTTATATATAAGATAATGTATTCAGGTACTTGTTATATTGTGTATTGTGCTTCACCTTCTTGTACCTATCAAATGTGTTACAAAGAGATCCTTAATTTCACAAATAACTTCCTAATAGTAAATTGGTGGCCTAGTAGATAACACATTGTGCTTTGTATCACAATCTTGTTTGTTCAATCTTTGTCTCTGGCTCAGGTGTAATTGCTTAAAAAGTATGCAAACAATCAGATGACAGTGCTGTATTTTAAAGCATCTTGAGATGGTCCTCAATATGGAAAGAAAGGCACTATAGAAAACAATGCTCTTTTTATTAACATTCCCTTCCTTATTATTTAATTTTAGGTACTTTGTAATTCTGCTGTGTGCCCATAGACCTTACTGTATTCACGCCAAATATTTATCAGCAAATTCAACAAGTATCGAATACATCCTGATTATTTGTTATGCTGCCCAACCTTAAAAAAAATTAACATGTTAGTGGGAGGTGAGTCCATGTGCTGGCAAATCAGGCAGAAATGTACTTGAAATATTTAAAGTGGAAACAGACAAGGCAGGCATCTTAATTCAGTCCTATTCCCATTCCTTGCTCGCCTGTGGGTATGAAAAATACACCAAGGGGGCACAAAGATATACTAATTAAAAGGCTTTTGCGGTGGTTGGTTGTTTTGTTATTTTTCAACAGACCACGAAAGCCTCAGGAGAATAAACTGTGTATGTTGCATTACTTAGAAGTACTATTATATTGCCATCATTTTACAGTATCAGTAAGTTTTGTTTGTCATGCACCTGGGTGTTATGTATAAAATAACTTATGCTATCATTATTTTATAACTTGCATCACAGGCAGCATAAGTGTAAATGTTTCTTGACCACAGGAAGCCTGGTGACAAGCAGTGTCATTTTGGTTAGCCAAACATTATATTTAACATCCAGTAGTGAAATGTGTGGGCTATATGAAATATTAATTTAATTAACTCAGTATATTTATAGTATATATTTTAACACCATATTTTTGTGTAATTTTTGGAAAATAACTTAGTAATTTAATATTACAAAAATACATTTTGTTGCAAAAATTGCTCCATTTTGAATGACTAAACTATCAGAATGTCATTTAATGTACAAGTTAGGTTTAGATCAATGTGAACAATTACAAACATCACTTTATATGATACGTCAGGAATGGATTGGACATCGGTGCAAGGATTGGGGTACCAGCTCTATAATCCTCTTTTAACAGACAAACAAAAAACAGGTTTTAAATAGAAAAAAACACAGCTACAGTCACCTTCTCTCAAAATGTCTCTGAAGAAAATGGAACAGTCCTTCTCCTTCAGAGGGATTCTTTGGAACAAACATCTGCTTTCCGCCAGTGGGTCAAATTTATAGTGCACATCCCGGAAAGAGCAGTGCTTCAGAAACCCAGCAGAGACACCTTCACGTTCAAGGATTTGCCCTTTGGAGCTGCAGGGAAAAGGAAAGAAGTGGTTAGTGACAACTCCCTCTCATCTCTGGAATGGATTATTTCAACAGAGCCTTGAAGGTATACCCTACGTTCACATGTCTTTAAATTGAACATTAACAAAAACAGCAGAAGCAAAAGTAGACCAGTTGTCTTACTTCTTCTAATCACAAAAAAAGTATTTATTAATCTTGTATTATAATGGGAGAATGAGAAATTAAAATTTCAGGAACACATACTGTAGTATGCACTCTCATTGAAGATGTGGTGCAGCAACCCTAAAACTTCCAAAGTAGTGGATGATTTCTGCAGGACAGTCAATGGTCTCTTTGTCCATTACCCCAGTATCAATGGTTTTAAATTCTCTAGAAACATTGGAATAATTTTTTGATACCAGTCAACAGAAAAAGAATCGTATATGTCAAAGTGAAAACAGATCACATCAAAGTGGTCTAAATGAAATTAAGTTCATAAATATGAAACCCCTTAAAGTCAGTATTTATTGGATACACCTTTGGCAGCCATGACAGCCATCAGTCTTTCTGCACAGGCATCTCTTTCTCTCTCTCTATTAGCTTTGCACAACTGGACACTGCAATTTCTCTCCATTCTGATTTGCAAAACTGCTCAGGCACTGTCAGGTTTCATGGCGATTTTGAGTGAACAACATTTTTCATGCCCAGATGTAAATTCTCAGTTGGATTGAGATCTGGACTCTGACTCAACCACTCCAGGATATTAACATTATTGTTATTAAGCTATTCTCATGTAGCTTTGCCTTTATTCTTGGAGTAGTTGACTTGATGAAAACAAATATCTCAAGACAGAGATTTCTTGCAGACAGTATCAGGTTTTCTTCCAGGATTTCCAAGTATTTTGCAGCATTCATTTTACCTTCTACCTCACAATCCTTCTAGGGCCTGCTACAGAGAAGTATCCCCATAGCATGATGCTGCCATCACCATTCTTCACTGTGGGAATGTTGTGTTTTTAATAATGTGCTCTGTTTGGTTTACACCTAACATGATGTTAAGTTTGATGGCCAAAAAGCTTGATTTTGGTCTTGTCAGAAACCTTCCTGTGAACTTCATAGTCTTACATGTACCTTCTGCTGAGATGTCATGTACATTTTTAAGACTTTCCCTATGCCCTTCCTCCATAACGCTGTGACTGGTGAAGTACCTTGGAAGTAGTTGTTGTATGCAAAGTTTCTCCAATCTCTGCCACTGTAATTCATAACTCCTTCAGACATATCTTTGTCTCACATGATCACTCAGTTTTTGTGGATGGCCTGCTTTAGGCAGATTTACAATTTTGCCAAACTCTTTGCATTTCCTAATGATTGATTTAACTGGACTCCAAGGGAGTTGTTTGGAGTTTTCCTTTGTCTCCATTAAGTAGCTTACGCCATAATACTGATACACCACAAGGTGGACCTTCCACATACAGAAGTATTTATGCAACTATCACTTGAAACTCCATGACTACAGACAGGGGATATCCATTGAACTAATTATGTGACTTCTAAAACAAGTTGGTTATTTATTTTGTGTCTTATATCTGTAATTAATTTAGACCATTTTCCAGTGATGTCTTGCAGTTGGGAGACCCGGGTTCGCTTCTCGGGTCCTCCCTGTGTGGAGTTTGCATGTTCTCCCCATGTCTGCGTGGGTTTCCTCCGGGCGCTCCGGTTTCCTCCCACAGTCCAAAGACATGCAGGTTAGGTGGATTGGCGATTCTGAATTGGCCCTAGTGTGTGCTTGGTGTGTGGGTGTGTTTGTGTGTGTCCTGTGGTGGGTTGGCACTCTGCCCAGGATTGGTTTCTGCCTTGTGCCCTGTGTTGGTTGGGATTGGCTCCAGCAGACCCCCGTGACCCTGTGTTCGGATTCAGCGGGTTGGAAAATGGATGGATGGATGGATTTTCCAGTGATCTGTTTTCACTTTGATATTAAAGAGTCCTTTTCTGTTGTTTAGTGTCAGTATAGCCAAATGAAATCATCTGAAGTTGTTGGATAACAATAAAATGTGAAAACGACCAAAATGGTGAATACCTTTATGGGTACTGTAGGATATTAACATAATATATTCATATATGAGATGTTCAAAACTTAAGATGCAATAATACAAAATGAAAACAAGATGAGCTGGAAATATATTTGGTATGAAAAAATAATGTTTTTATTGACAATTGATATTTTAAGGAATAAACAAATTCAAAATTAAAGTTCACTAGTTTCTAAATTAATTATTGTAGAAATACCTACTGCTGCCTAGATATATTAATAAACTTTTAATTTCTCGTAGTTATAAGGTGGTACTGCGGTGGGCTGGTGCCCTGCCCGGGGTTTGTTTCCTGCCTTGCGCCCTGGGAATGGCTCCAGCAGATCCCCGTGACCCTGTAGTTAGGATATAGCGGATTGGATAATGGATGGATGGATATAAGGTTGTGTTTCTTTGGATATACCCATCTGAACTTATCAAACACTCTGAAAGTCTTATCTTTGGCAACATTTCGATGACTTGTTCTTTTTTGGATATGGCTATTTTTTCAAACATCACACTGCTCTGCTTATAGTCTTTTGGAATACAATCACCACATTTGAAATCAATTTCTTCACTAGTTTCTGAGTTAGCAGTGCTGCAGACACACCGGCAGTCTCTTCTATTTATAAGCTATACAGCAAGCACATTAGAGCTGCCTTTGGTCTGATTTTTAATCCCGCTTCCCAGATATTCTGATTGGTCGCATCTACTGCACCTTAGTTTACAATCTGCTAGCAGAATTTTAACGTAGGCACGCACTTTTGACATGAACACACCTCTCTGTTCAGTTAAAGTGCTCATTTGGTGTCAGATGCCAAGTTTGATTTTTGTTTACATTGGGGTTGGTATGGAAAATGCGTCCCAAGCAGTAAGACCATGTTGACGATGAATGTGCATTGTCAGAAACTCCATACAGAGTCATAGCAGGGTTTGGAGCAGCCACCCGTATATTTGTATCCAGGATGCAAACTCGCAAAATGTTATACAGCACTGATGTGCATAAAAACGAGTCCAAAACAGAACTGAGGGAATAAGGAAAAAGGTGGCTTTTAAAGGGGAAGACAGGAAGTGAAGTCAGCGGGGTCAGGCTCATAGGTTTCTTCAGTGATTGGCTCGGTCTCAGATGTTACATCAAAGGGGCCTGAGCCGACAAGGTCTTCCTCCATAGGCTTGGACCCGGAAGTAATGTCAGCAGGGCCAGGTGGAATCTCCCATGGATGGTCTGCAGGAAAGCGAGAAAAAGAATCAGTAAACTGCCACGTCCTGGGCTGACTCGGAAGTGCCGTTACTCAAGCCCTTTAGCAGCCTCCCATGCGCACATGTGTGACAGCATATATCAAAGACATATCACAGTGTCCCTTATATGGTAACATCTACATTTTACAGCTGGTCAAAATTAAATGATTTATTTTCCATTGATTTCTCATGCCCCATTAGCCTCTATTGTAAAGCACCAGTGCGGGCAATAATATTCATCTAAATTTATACAAAACACTTAACTATAGAACACAATTTTGCATGGTAAATGCATATACAGTATACCATGTCTGAGAAGAAATCATTTTGACTTGAAAAATACTAACCTTATTCTTTAAAATAGCTGTAATCCCAATGTAGTTCAGTACAGACAAACATTAAATGGATATAAAATACAAAAACATGTAAATTAAATCGTATAGTATAATGCAATATATAGTCAAACTTAATGCCCAATCCTTCAGAAAAGGTTTCAATACAGCCATATCCATATCTTGATATTACCTGTTGTAGGCAGTGATTAAGCTAGACATATCTAATTTGGATGTCTCTAGTTTGCCAGTCAACATTTTTACAATCTCTTAAAAAGCAGTGGGCATTCCATCACAAGACACAAATCTTAAAGCTAATAATATTTTAATGTGTAGTTGAACATTTTTGTAGGTTATGCTAACCATCCACTACATTTAATTCACCATGTGTATTTTTCCTATGCACGTTTGTCATCATGTCCTTATGCTGGCATGCATTTTCCCAACATGCTTTTGTTGACACTGTGTTTTATTCCCATAGACTAAATATCGCCAAAGAGATGAACTTGACACATGGAAATCCTAAACAGAAAGAGACCAAATAAAGTAGACTGTCCTGTTCAAAACAATAAAAGGAATAATCCTAATTGAACTGTTTTTCTTAAGTTACCTAAAATGAACACTAAATTGTGATATTAAACTTGGGTTCCTCTCTGACTCCTCATTATGCTGTAAGTGGTAAATGGATGAATGAATTTGCAGCATTCATGGTCACTTTTCTTTTCTATTTTTTAATTCATTTTGTTTAGAAACAAAATGTTTTAACAGATCACAACTCAATCAAACAAATGACATAGCAAGTATAATAGTATCCTTCGAAAGCAGTCCATTAAAGTCCACACTCAACCCCAACCAAACAAGAGAGCTGCGCCCTGTCTAAAATAGTTCTTAGTATAGGATAAAACAGAAAGTAAAAGGAAAGGATTTAGCACAGGCCTGCCATGTTTACTTTAGAATTAAATTAGTGAGTTCTTGTCAAGCTCTGAAAAAATTCTTAACAGATCCATATAAACAGAAATTGATTTTTTTTCTAATTTGAAGTAATACAGACCACTGCTTTTCCACCGAGACAGAGGTACATTTGGGATTCTTCAATTTGAGCAAAATAAGTCTTTGTCAAGCCAAATTGTATAAGATAACACAACTGATTTTTTTTCAAAACATAGTTTCATCCCGTAATGGCTTGAAGTGGGCCATTATGCATTGGTACAGCATAACCAGTAATCCATTTTTCATTGCAGCATAATGGCAGTAAACAGTTGCATTACTAGTATCTTTATTTATTTGGCTGATGCCTTTACCCAAGGTGACTTGCAACATCTATGATACAACTAGTTATATTTCTTTTGGTTTTCCAATTGGGGTAAAGGCAGGTCACTAAGTGTCAGTAGTGGGATTTGAACTCACAATCTCAGCAGTTGCAGTCCAAAGCCTTAACCACTACACCATACTGCTTGCCTGTATCAGCCACTCTGACCTACAAAGGGAACCCATTGTTGTATCAACCGTATAAAAAAAGTTTCAGTTTGAACCTCTAAGGGGACCCCCAACTGTACTTGATTAAAAATTTTCAAGGCATTGGGAGAAGGACCAAGATGCTGACAAAAACACAGAGTTCTGGCACATATGTGTATCCACTTCAGACATTGATTGAGAGTGATTTGAAATCCAAGGCTATTTGAGAGGTACTCAAATGTTTTTGCTTCAAGTGATTGATTTACATTCTACATTTTACATTTGATTTAAGTGTAGAACATTCTGAAAACATGCAAGTTAGTGGCGTAGGTTCTTCAAGATATTGGTCAAAGGTTAGATCTTGCCCTGGTTAGACATGTTTATATACAGTATACTGTACAGCATGTGTAATCAAAGAGCAATTTTTTAGGTGAATTAGGGTGCACTTAGCACATATTGAACTAGAGTGTATTTTATGTATTCCATTTCTTCCCTGAATTTTTAAATAAGAAATTCTTACCTCTTTGCACTCTAAGACCATTAAGGGGTAAGTTCCATAAAATTTTTTGATAAACCTCAGGGATGCATGTAGGTGAAAGATAAGGGAAGTTTGGCAGGCTGCTTTTAAGGAAGTCGCTAGTTTGAATATGGAAAAAAATGGGTCACTGGAAGGTTAAATTTGGAACTTAATAGAACAAAAGATGCAAATACGTTATCAGCCTAGAGATCTCAAAATGCCACTGGTATTTTCAAAAGCCACAGAAAACATGAAAAGCTTAATTGTACATCAGATGTGGACAAAGATATCAATTACTGTAGCCCTCAAAGGTGAGGAGTTAAATTGGAGTGGATTTATGAGATTAACTGAGATTCTGTCCACTTGGGAATTGAAAGGCTCAGCAGAGACGTTTTGCAAAGACACACTGGCTAACGAGAACTGTGAAAGTGATATAACCTGCCAAGAGGTCTATCCCACACGATGAGCCCACGCACTTGTCCATCCATCAATCAGTCAGTTAGTCCATCACCTTATATTTTATGCTGCATTGTCACAAACTGATGTTGTAGGGAACAAATAATATTTGTAATATTGGGAGGACAAATGCTTACTTAGATGGATTTCAAGGTGCAATGTCGTTCTATATATTACTATTTTAATAACCCATTATTAGAAAGGCTGACTTCAGAAAATGAGGAGACAAAGGCCAGGTGATTTATAAAAATAAATGACAGCTATGCATGTATTTGGCCTCAACCCACACTAAGATTAAAGACAAGCTGTGCAACGAAAGATCTTTAGAAAATACAAACATTGTTTTCATTTTCTTAGGGTATTCTAGAGTTCTTTTTTTAAATGCACTGGGATCTAGTCTAATTTTTATATATTTACAGCACCTGGACCATAGTTTCATTTAGAATATTACTACAATTACTATTTTGTAAATGTTTGGAATACTGTAATCGGAAGAGAATCCAAATCAGCTTTTGTCATGTCAAGGGCAGTCAAAAAAAATTAACAAGTGACTGTAGCCACAAAACATCAAGCGGGATGAAGCCTAATTTTCTTGCCACATTCTTATTAATAATCTGAAGAAGGACTTTGTCCCTGAAGAGCTCCGATGATGTTAAATAAATTAAAGCAACTAAAGCAGACATTTAGATCTAATTAAAATGCTATTCTCTGATTAATATGTAACTAGAAATGCTTTTTTTATTGTGCCCCCAGCTAATTGACAGGCTCTGGTATTCTTCAAAGACAAATTTTACAAATGAAAAGTGGAGCTGTTGACTGCAGACACACTGTAGCTCCTCAAAACATTCGACTGAACATAATAATTCTTTATTTAGCAGATATCTTTACTCAAGGAGACTTTCAAAATAGTTTTACATACAATAATTGATTGATTATAAAATACAAAATTAACAAAACGAAGAGTGGAACACAAGTATAGCACTGAAATTATTTCCACAGCCAGATTCAACCAAGCTCTCTAACAAAACCAAAGTTGCTTAATGGGTGAATTGGGTCAGTACATTTGCAGAACAGCAGAAGGGCAAAGATCCAAACCAGTCTAAAGGTATATAGTAAAGAGTTGTGTCTTCAAGAGGTGCCTGAACATTAATTATAATAATTCTTTACATTTATATAGTGCTTTTCGCACTACTCAAAGCCCTTTAGTGAGTTTGGAGCCACTTCAGCCACAACTAATGCGTAGCTTCCACCTGGATGATGTGACGGCAGTGATTTTTGCCCCAGTACGCTTATCACATATGAGCTATGAGGTGGCGAAGTGGTGAGAGGGATAGACAATTTAGTTTGGGCATCAGGACACACCCTGCTCATTACAAAGGATGCCCAGGGATCTCTTTTGACCACAGAAAGTCATGACCTCAGTTTTACATCTCAGCTGAAGGACCATGCCATTTTTATGGCACAGTGTCACCATCACTGCACTGGGGCTTTGGGATCCACATTCAGACCACAAGGTAAGAGTCCCTTGTTGGCCTCACCAGCAGCATCCCAAGCTTTTGCTAGATGGTCTCCCATCCAAGATTTGGCCAGGCCCAAACACTCTTAGCTTTAGGTGGATGACCTGTTCTGAAGTGCATGTGGTATAGGAACAGTTTGCAAGGTCAGCGAACACCACATGTCATAGTTTGGTAGAGAGGACTGGGAAAGAAAATAAATGTATACTCTCTGTGGCTGGCTGAAGCAAAACACACACTTGTTTGAAGAACACATGAGAAGAACAGAGACTGGAGAAACTGAGAAGGGGGGCAGCATTGGAAGGTGTAGTTCAGGACCAGAGCTAGGAATCTGATTACAGCAGTTCCAAGGGAAGTAGAAGAATAAAAACAGAGGAGTGGTGTGGGTGTTGTGATGGACAGAACACAGTAGTCAGACAGAAAAATTGTACAAGCATTTATTAGTGGGTGATCACTAAAACATCACATTTGTGTGTTGCTACATTGTTTGCTTGAAATTAGTCGTTAGTGATAAAAGGTCCATTGTTCCCAGGGATTTGTTCCTGCCTTGCACCCTGTGTTGGCTGGGATTGGCACAGCAGACCCCCGTGACCATATTGCTTGACCCTTGCTTTTAAGTGTTTTCTTTTTTGGATTTGTGCTTTTTGCTTGTCTCTTGATCCTGCTTCTGTATCCGTCTGTTCAGTATCAAGTCAAGTGGCTTTACTGTCATATCATCCATACACAATATTGCTGCATACAGTGGCACAAAATGACATTCCCCAGGACTGCAGTGCAACATATACATAAACACAGGGCAAGTGCAAGACAGGTAAAGAATTATACTGTAAATAGATAAATAAATAATAAATACTATATAAGTGAATAGCCAGTAGTAATTTGAAAAAGATGGTGATAAATTAATAAATAATAATAACAATTAATAATAAAAACAACAAAGCAGTAACAAGTGCAACTTACATAAATAAGCTACTAGGAGCAGATCTGAGGACAGAGAGGGAAGCACAGAGTTAAGAGTCCAGGTAGCCAAGGGGTAGAAGCTGTTGGAAAACCTGACAGAACTGGTTTGAATGCTACAGTACCTTCTGCCAGATGGAAGTGTGACAAAGAGACCATGGGAGTTCTGGGAGTGGTCCGTCACAATAACATAGACTTTGCGGATGCAAACAGACTCCGCAGTGATGCCGCTGGGCAGAAGGTTATCGGTGGTTCCCTGCTCCTATAGAATGTGGTGAGAATGGGGGGAGGTAGACTTGTCTTTTTCAGAACTGCCCAAGCACGTGGGGATCCTGCTTGGCCTTCTTGGCTATGTAGGTGGTGTTAATTGACTAAGTAAGGTCAGTTGCTAGGTGCACACCAAGGAATTTGGTGCTTTGCTTTTGACCAATGCCACCACAAAGCACTTGATGTTTACTGGGGTGTTGACAGCATGGACTTTCTTGAAGTCAACACTCATCCCTTTTGTCTTATCCTGATTAAAATATATATTGTTGCACTTGCACCACATTCAGTAAGTTGACACTCATACCTATTGCTGACACTGTTGTGTCATCTGCAAAATTAATGATGGTGCTAGAGTTGTATGCAGTTATATAATGGTGAGTCAGCAAAATGAACAGAAGTGGTCTGAGCAACAAACCCCTCAGAGGTGACAGTGCTCATCGTGATGGTACTGAAGATAGTACTTCTGACACAGACTGTATGGGGTCTCATTGTCAGGAATTTCAGGATCCAGTTGTATAGGGAAGCGTTGTGGCCTAGTAGACCTAACTTCCCTATGAGATTCTAAGGGATAATGATATTGAAAGTTGAACTGAAGTAAATGAAAAGCATTCTAGCATATTTGTTGATGTCTACCTGCCTCAGAGAAATGTTGATGATGTCTGTTAAAATATTCATTAAATAGCTTAAAAATTCCCTGAGCACTTGGCCAGGTATGTTGTCTGGTCCAGCAGGTTTGTGTGAGTTTACATTCACCAAAGTTCTTCTCACATCAGCAGTGGACAAGCACAGTACCTGTTCTTCCTGAGGAAGGATGGACTTCCTCACAGGTATATTGTTCAGGGCACCAAACTGCGCGTAGCAGTCATTTAGAGCATCTGTAAGGGAGGCATCATCACTACAGACAGGTGATCTGGCCTTAGAATCTGTGATGACTGAGCTTCCCTGTCACATGTGCTATGTGTCTCAACCATCTGCCTTTATTATTTATACTTTTGTATTGATTATGTCTTTTGGAATAAAACTACTTTTTTTACTTACTGCTTTTTTACTGCCTATTCTGAACTTCGGTTGCAAAAGTATCCAACTACCCAAGTCCTCTCTTTAATATTTCCCATCAGCTGATCTTGCTTGCTATAATACTGGGGGACCTAAAGCACATGCGTACCCTCAAGCATAATGGAGGGCCATGTTAAAGACAAGCCATACCCAGAAATATGGTGGAAGAGATGCCACAACAGTAAACAAGAACACGTGTCTAGACATTCTGGCTTTATTTTCCCGCATCCCAAAGACATGGAGAGTTTTGTTAACTAGAGGAGTCTACATACAATGAAGTAAGCAGTAGTAAAAATTAAGTGGCCTGCCGGAGGGCCTAAGATCATAATAAACAGGAATTTGAGCTATAAGGAAATGACTGCTTTGTGATTGAGGCAGCAAAATGAGTAAGTTACAAACTACAACATGGACATATTTTTGAATGGTAAGTTGGGTGGCAGGTGTCATATATCTTATTTTGAATTCTTCCTGCATTCATCGATTCTTGATATTGTTGTGGTGTACTTGACATCATTTGAGAGTCTGCTGTAATGTTACACAGCATCAAACATTGCACAGTCCAGAGCTCAATTACAAATAGAGACATGAATCTCAGTGAGAATTTCTTAGTCAATAAAAAGTTAGAAAAAATACACATGGTGTAACATTCTGGTGTACTTGGGGACTTGTTAGCTGATTTGAAAGTTGTAGCATTTTCAGTTTTTTTAGTTGCTCCATCAAAGTGTTAGGTATAACATTTTTGTTTTTTTAAGTTTTTATTATAGTGAGACATAAACACAAATAGCTCTTGTTACAGAATGCAATTTCATGTGTTAGTCAACTACATTAAATGCATTCTCTTTAACAGTACTTTACACTGCTATGTAGTTAAAAGCATAGACCACATAGGCTTGTGGTGGCTCAATATTCGCCTAAGTGATACGAAAATGGCATCAATCGGTGTTCTCTTGTTATTTCTTGATTGTGGGGAGGTGTGTGACTAACTGTAGTTAAAATTTCTTAAATCTTTTTCTCCATTACCCGATAGAGAGTTAAAAGTACAGTCAAAGTCTCAAGGTAAAATTGTTGGCTGCTTTGAACCACACCATGGAGCAGTTTGGAGCTTTGTTTATAAATTAGAGTGGCAAAGAAATCTTGAATCCTTATAATGTGCACATAAGGCAGGCATGAGGCTGTTTTTAGTGTAATGTAGATACTGAGTAAATATTTGTTCACTCTATGCTTACACAGTGACGTTTACACAATTCCATTCCTCTTACTGTAATTTCTAGATATGCAACATTTTTTTGTTTTACTGTTACAGTAAACTTACCTCAAGCAGCAGTTAAAGCGAAGCTGGTGGACCAGCATCACATCATTCCCTGGTTTGACTAACTTCTGTTGGGGATCTCTTTTGCCATCAGGAACAGCTGTCAAATGAGTAAAAGAGGAAAATATACAAAATAAACAAGATGAAGCGACCACTCTCAAGGTAAAATTGAAACAGTAAAACAAATTTGTAATTGAATTTGCACAGAATGTTTCTCTGTTTAAAGTTTACACATTTTCCAACACTTTTCAAAGAGAGATTTTGAAATTTCAAAAATGTGAACAGCCTGCTCTGTTTGAGATGTCTCAATGAAAATTTAACTTTCTTGACAAATCTCCTCAAAGAATTACAGAAATCGCATCAAACCTCAACAAAATCAGTCCATTGGGAGTTGTGTTATGCGGACGGACAGACAAACAGACATGACAATGACAGTATGTGCTTCTCCCTTTATGTGTATACACTCTTAAAAATGAATGAATATATTGGTTACTTGTGTTCAGATTTAGTTTAGGTATATTTAGAAAATCGCAGGGTTATGGTGACCCATACTAGGACTATTTTAAGACAATTATGTACCAGTCTTAGCTCTTATAAATTTATTAACAGAACAGCTTACTCAAACAGCCATACAATATAATCAAAAATAATTCAAATATAAATAAGAGAAAATGTAAATAATTTCTGAAGACTTTATAAGCTCAGCTAAAATACTGATGATATCTGCTTTTCAATCTACTGCTCTAACTACTGCAGCCATTAGCCTTAACACTGACCTTAGTGAAATGGTCGTTCAGAAGTGATTTTAAATTCACTTAACTTAGAGCAAACTCTTTTGATTTTTTTTTGTCACACTGGCCAAGTGAACCTTGGCCACTGAAGGCTTTGCTATATTGTGCAATGTGCTGCTTAGGGACATTACGATCCAACAGGTACATGACAGGAAATTATCTTCAGATGTCTACTTTGAGGTGCATTACTTAAAATGTGATTTCTGCTGTCCCTTGAACACCTCATGCGTGTAAAGCCGGCTTTTACTTAAGGTGTACAATAAAAAAATAACTGTGTCACTGCCCCACTGTTCTGAACCCATTATTCACGTCTCACTCAGATTTTAGAATGTAACTTCTTAGAGAAGAAACTAAAGGGCACATGCTGCCTGATTATGTTTCAGCCAGCAGACGACATCTTGTTACAAAAAACTCAAAGTAAATACTCTGTCATTTCGGCATATGTCTCATTTCACTCTTCAATTACGTCACTGTTTAAAGTTTTGAAAGTTAGAAGGCCCCAGTCTTTTTCTTTGAGCAGGAAATTAATAGGAAAATACATCCCATATTTTTACTTCTAGGTTCCACTGTCTACATTTGTAGTAAATGTAGGATCATATTCACTCTTATTAAAGGCAGTTGTTGAGACATAATAATATATTTTTGTAGACTTTTAAAACACAACAAAATGAGATGGAAAGACCAGATTCATTTTAATATGGCTATCTACTTGATAGCTACCAGAAAAGAAGGCAATTACAAGTGCCACTCAACTCTGCAAAATAGCTAATAATAACAATGCTAAACTCAGAAACCTTCTTACTTGGTTTTGGTGCAGACAGAAGTGAGCCATGGTGACACTTTCTTTCTTTCTTTCTTTCTTTCTTTCTTTCTTTCTTTCTTTCTTTCTTTCTTTCTTTCTTTCTTTCTTTCTTCCAACTACTCCCAGGAACAGTGAATGGCTTGGGTTACCCATATACTGTAAGACACAATGGTTTAAAAGAAACAGTTTGGATATTTTGCTCGATTTTACTGAAGTCTTTAAAAATTAATATTAATGAACATATGTTAGCTGAGCCCTGGATTATAAGTCAGTTAAAGATTACCTGTATGTTCGTGTTTACACAGGAATTTATTTTTTTCTGCTCCTGCTGGTTTGACATGTCTGTTACCTTACTAAATCAACAGCTGTTATGCTAGTGCTACTTTTAGATTATGTCTATGTATCTTTGTGCCCTCTGTCCTTCATCATCATGAAACTCTCTCTTTATTAACCTCCAAATGAGGTTTCCTTTACCCTGCCTAATGCTGGAGGACCTCTGATGGTGCCCTGTCTGCACTGGCATTATAATCTAAATCTTTTGTTGGTGCCAGGGTTGTGAGACACCCCCACCTTGGTCATCATGAGACAGTGACCAATTGAAAATTCTGGCACCTGCGGGGCAGTTTCTCTTGCAGATGATAATGGCAGGAGGCTTTGCACTTACTTAGAGTTTTTAACCAGCCTTGTGTCTTAGTGGATATCAGTTAAGGCTTTATTACATTAGGCTGCTGGTTAAATTCCCACCTCCAACCCACTGTGTGACCCTGAACAAGTCGTATAAACTTCTAGTGCTCCAATTATAAAAACAACACAGTACATAAATAGCCTAAATGGTTGCACAATGCATCTTTATCTGTGCCTTTGAATGGTGTTTTCTATAAAAAGGTACTGAATGTTGACAGCTGAAATGATTGCCAGCCTTGGGACTCCTATTAACTCTGCCAGGAATACAACTTCTGCCAGCTGAGACATGTTGTTCATTTCTTTAGACAATTTGCACTGCAAAATTAATCTCAAGATGTGGCTTGTCATTTTTGTCCTCTAGCAGAGACACTACTTTGCTTTCATGCAGTTGTGGCACACAACAGCTTCATCCTTCTTCAAGTGTGGTGCACTATTCTTATACAGAGCATATACAAAATATTTATGCCTGTGTAAGATTTCACATTTTATTGTTGAATCGCAGAGGATTTCGTTTGTCTTTTTGACACTGATCAACAGAAAAAAAATATTCTTTAATGTCAAAGTGAAAACAGATTTTTGAAAAGTGAACTAGATTAATTACGAATATAAAGCACAACATAATAGAACACATAAGTATTCACCTCTTTAATATAACACACCTAAATTAACCAACTGGTTTAGAAGTCACATAATTAGTTCAGTGGAAATCACCAATCTGTGGTTTCAGTAGATTGTAGTCTAAATATACTTAAACTAGAAAGTCCATCTTATGGTGAGTCAGTATGGTGGCCTAAACTACACAATTAAAATACAAGAATATTCCAAGCAATTCAGTAAAAAGGTGATGGAAAAGCACAAGTCAGGGGATTGATACAAGAAAATATCTAAATTACTAAGCATCCAATTAAAGTTCATTTAAATCAGCCATTTAGAAATGGAAAAAGTATGGCAAAGCTGTATATCTGCCTGGAGTAGGTCATCCACAAAAACTGAGTAAGAGACCTCTGAGAACTCTGAAGGAGTAACAGATTACAGTGGCTGAGATAGGAGACCACCGCACATTATCAAAAACATACCCATTCCCACCATGAAGCATTATGGAGGCAGTATTATTCTGTGGTGATGATTTGCTGCTGCAGACCCTGGAAGGCTTATAAGGGTAAAAGAGTGTAATGCTGACAGCAATTGAGCAGTTGTGTAAAGGAGAATGCAGAAAAATTCCAGTGTCCAGATGTTCACAGCTGATAGAGACCAATCCACGCAGACTCGAGGTTGTCATGGCTGCCAAATACTAAATACTGACTTGAATGGGATGAAGCGATGAATTATTTTGTGTTCTATATTTGTAATTAATTTACAGGGATCTGTTATCATTAAGATAGATCACGTTAAAGATCACTTTTTCTTTTGAATAATGCAAAAAAAAAAAAAAACAAAGCCACTGTGATTCGATATTGTATAATAAAATGAGAAAACTTCCAAGAGGGTGAATACTATTTATGGGCACTGTATTCACTATGAAGTGCAGTCTCCTGTTCCATCAACTGTAGCATGCTGCCCTCTGCCTTTGTTAGAGGTCACTGCTTTATTTTCTCTTAGTTGCATGGCAGTGTTTTTCTTTTCTCCTAGTACAGGTTCACAGTTGCTCAACTACAAACAAATAGGATGCTTCTTTGAATGAGGTGTGTGACGCTCCCAGCTCTTCTGCCTAGGGGCTGAATATGGTTTCCCATCATCCATCAATTTTCTAAACCCGCTTATCAATCAATCAATCAATCAACATTTATTTATATAGCACATTTTCATACAAAAAAATGTAGCTCAAAGTGCTTTACAAAATGAATAGAAAAATAGAAGACACAATAAAAAATAAACATAAGTCAACATTAATTAACATAGAATAAGAGTAAGGTCCGATGGCCAGGGTGGACAGAAAAACAAAAAACTCCAAAGGCTGGAGAAAAAAATAAAATCTGTAGGGGTTCCAGACCAAGAGACCACCCAGTCCCCTCTGGGCATTCTACCTAACATAAGTCAAACAGTCCTCTTTGTATTTAGGGTTTTCATGGAAGGACCTGATGATGATGGTCACGTAGACTTCTGGCTTTCAGTCCATCAATGTTGGTGCATCATGATGCTTTGAGTAGGTGGTGGTGGCGCAGGCCGCCACCACAAAGAAACCGGAAAAAGAAACAGAAGAGAGAGTTGGGGTCAGTACGGATTTTGGAGCCACCATGAATAGTTATTGTGATGAATTGAACATACAGAGTATCAGGATTAAGTTAAATTGAAGTTAGGAGAAGGCCATGTTAAAGTAATGTGTTGTCAGCAGTTTTTTAAACTGCTCCACTGTATTTGCCTGGCGACTTCCTATTGGCAGGCTATTCCAGATTTTAGGTGCATAGCAGCAGAAGGCCGCCTCACCACTTCTTTTAAATTTAGCTTTTGGAATTCTAAGGAGACACTCATTTGAAGATCTAAGGTTACGATTTGGAATATAACGTGTCAGGCATTCCGATATATAAGATGGAGCGAGATTATTTAAGGCTTTATAAACCATAAGCAGTATTTTAAAGTCAATCCTGAAAGACACAGGTAACCAGTGTAGTGACATCAAAACTGGAGAAATGTGTTCGGATTTTCTTTTCCTAGTTAGGATTCTAGCAGCTGCATTCTGCACTCGTTGCAAGTGATTTATGTCTTTTTTGGGTAGTCCTGAGAGGAGTGCGTTACAGTAATCTAGTCTACTGAAAACAAACGCGTGAACTAATTTCTCAGCATCTTTCAATGATATAAGAGGTCTAACTTTTGCTATGTTTCTTAAGTGAAAAAATGCTGTCCTAGTGGTCTGATGAATATGCGATTTAAAATTCAGATTACAGTCAACAGTTACCCCTAAGTTTTTTACTTCCGTCTTGACTTCTAATCCTAATGCATCAAGTTAATTTCTGATAACCTTATCCTGAATAGGCCTATCCCATCAAGCTTTGGCTGCAAGGCAGGAACAATCCCAGCACAGGGCACCAGTCCATTGCAGGATGAACACATTCACACACAAACACACACTACAGCCAGTTTAGCATTTTCAATACACCTAACCATCAGCTTACATGGTCAATGTAAACACCAGCAATGTCGACAGTAGAAATGCACACGTGGTAGCTTGCAAACAGTGGACTTTCTCACAACATCCTCAGTAGTGATGGCCACTGTGTGTTTGCTATGCTTTGTGTTCTCCATTTTATCTTCTCTCTTTGTTTGTTTTATTCATAACAAAGACATCACTTCTAATAACATTTGTCCTAAATGATCTCACATTATGTTTTCAGGATTTCTATTAGAGTAGTCATTATTGTTACAGTATGTTTTGGGCCTTTAACAAATGTAGCAAAGTACACTGGAGAATTCTAGGTTACTGAACTGCTTTGGGTCTTTTTACTTATTCAGCCCTTTTTGAAAGCTTTCAGTTCATGCCTGTACCATTGTCCCATTCATTTCCTTCATTCAACAACTTCTTCGTGTACTTTTTTCAGGTATCCTTAATACCATTACTATCAACCATGATGTCTCTTTCAAACCTTCTGCTACATTTCATCTTTCATTTGCTATTGGCTTTCTGATCTTGAACACATTCCTGTTTCCTTGCTCTTTCTGCAGCTCACTTAGAAATTTTTGCCTCTTGGTTTTTCACACCTGCGTAACATCTTTTCCAGCATTCTCACCATCTACTATCATTTTCTGCAGATTTGTATACTATCTCCAATTGTCATCTGTGCCTCAGCTTTCTGAAACTATATTTCATTGCCTCTCAGTGTTTCTTCTGTTCAACTGTAGACCATTTCCATTGTTATAAACCAGATATTCATCACATCCTACTTGAAATTCACACCTTATGCATCTGAAACCTTACTCTCACTTTCTGTCAACATCTCAGCACTTTTACTTATCACAAGCTCAAATAATTTCTCTTACTCTAACAAATGCCACTGACTTAAAGATCTCCTAAAACTAACTAAGCTTTTGATACACACTCTTCTCCGGGGATAACTTTCACATTGTTCATCATGCCTTAATCGCATCTCTTCACCAACAAAAAGTCTATCATTCTCCTGATACTACTAGATTAAAAGGTCACTAACTTTGTCTTCTTCTTCAGTAACAAAGTGTTTTACATAAACACTTAATTGTTTTAACAAATTCCAGAATCTTCTTCATCTCAGTGTTACTAAAGTCCCCAGGGGCTCCTTCATAGCATGGACTTCCAAACTCCTATCAACCTGACCCAAAACTCAGTTTTCACTTTTCAACTTGTGATGAGACTTTATTCAGAAGACTTATGCCAACAATCATCGTAACTATAGCATTCTCATTTATCCACCCCTACTACTTTGTCTGCCCATTCTGCTGACACAAGCATACCGATTCCAGCATTTTAAGCTTGTAACCTTCCTCTACTGCTCTCCTAAGCATTCAAACAGCTTTTCCTTTCTATCTTGTACCCTGTACAAAATATACATCGATTCTCGTTTTGTCCAGCACTTACACCTTCTACTACACTCCTAAAATACCAAGTCCCAATCCCTATACTCTCTCCTTTACACCTCTAACTCAATATATCTACTACATCTCCCTTGCCACAAAACCGGCATCAGGTCTTGCAGGCTTCCCCCACTGGCTGGGTTTCTCAAATTTCTGTTTAACACTGTTAGGAGCAGATGGGATCACAACAACTTGGGTGTGGTGAACTAGAAATGTTTAATACTGATTGCCCTCCCTGACACTAACCTCCTTTACTTGTTGTTTAAAACATGTAAAAGGGACACTGATCTTATTCTCTTTATAACCCCTGGTCTGAAAAAGATCAAGATAGGTACAATGGAAGGCCCGGTTGTAGTTGAAACTTCTGAAAACAGCAGAAGTTCTCGGAGATGAATGGTTGACATACCTGTACAACATGGTTATATATCAAAAGAGGATTCTTGAAGACTGAAAATGATGTATTCACTCCAAACTACAAAGGAAAGGGTAGCAATGGTTTTTCTGATAGTGACAGAGAATGGGACCAGAGAATTGCATAAAGCACTCCAATGGGAGAGCTTGTATACTGATGATCATTAGATTGATGGTAAGAAATGAACCAGAATTCAAGGTGAAGATACTGAAATGGAGAAGACAGACCCATGGAAAGGCCACACAGATGATTAGAAGAAAAGAGACAGAAGATGTGGAAGAGATGGGTGTGTGGCCATGTGGTGTGTGGAAAGGATGTGTTAGGAGAAACTCAGTTCAATGCAAGGCAGAAGTGGAACCATAAAACATAGTGGTATGAAGACAGTGAATGTGACCTTTGTTTGCAGAAAGTGTGTGAGAGGGATGCAAGGTGCTGATGATGCAAATCTAAATATAAATGGAGTTGTTTTGGACAAAACAGTTCTGCTACTTAGGTAATATGTTGAGGGCAGACAGAAGTGCAGCTATGTCATTGATAATGGTAAGAAGTTTATTGAAGGAATTCTGGGACTTTTCAATCACTCTGACATCTAACGGCATTGAACAACAACAACAACAACATTTATTTATATAGCACATTTTCATACAAACAGTAGCTCAAAGTGCTTTACATAATAAAGAATAGAAAAATAAAAGACACAATAAGAAAACAAAATAAGTCAACATTAATTAACATAGAATAAGAGTAAGGTCCAATGGCCAGGGGGGACAGAAAAACAAAAAAAATCTCCAGACGGCTGGAGAAAAAAATAAAATCTGTAGGGATTCCAGACCATGAGACCGCCCAGTCCCCTCTGGGCATTCTACCTAACATGAATGAAATAGTCCTCTTTGGATTTAGGATTCTCACGGAAGGGCTTGATGATGATGATGGTCATGTAGACTTCTGCCTTTAAATCCATCCATCATTGTTGGAATATCATGAAGCTTTGAGTAGGTGGAGGTGGCGCAGGCCACCACCACAAAGAACCGGAAAAAAGAAACAGAAGAGAGAGTAGGGGTCAGTACAGATTTTAGAGCCAACATGAATAGTTATTATGATGAATTGAACATACAGAGTATCAGGATTAAGTTAAATTAAGTTAAATTGAAGTTATAAAAAGGCCATGTTAAAGTAATGTGTTTTCAGCAGTGTTTTAAAGTGCTCCACTGTATCAGCCTGGCGAATTCCTATTGGCAGGCTATTCCAGATTTTAGGTGCATAGCAGCAGAAGGCCGCCTCACCACTTCTTTTAAGTTTTGTTCTTGGAATTCTAAGGAGACACTCATTTGAGGATCTGAGGTTACGATTTGGAATATAAGGTGTCAGACATTCCAATCTATAAGATGGAGCGAGATTATTTAAGGCTTTATAAACCATAAGCAGAATTTTAAAGTCAATCCTGAATGACACAGGTAACCAGTGTAGTGACATTAAAACTGGAGAAATGTGTTCGGATTTTCTTTTCCTAGTTAGGATTCTAGCAGCTGCATTCTGCACTAGTTGCAAACGATTTATGTCTTTTTTGGGTAGTCCTGAGAGGAGTGTGTTACAGTTGAATTGTGCATTGAAAGGAAAAGGTTTATGAAAGCTCTGTGATAATGAATGCAGTGTATGGGCCCATGAAGCCATAACATAAAGAAAAGCTGGAAAGAACAGAGATGAGAATAATCAGCTGGAAAAATGCTAAGTTAAAAGGAAGACTTGGTGTGAAGGTCACTGGGTAGGTGTTGTGCTGACGTAAAATGGACTAGTGAGGTTTGGGCATGTGGAAAAAATGCTGATTATAACTGTGTAATGAAGGACACCAAGATGCAGATGGGGACGGGGGTGGGGGGGTGTGTTAATGGCCAGAGGGAAGTAGAAGAAGACTTTTTAGAGAGGGTGTCTGGTAACATAAATAGAATGGGTCTCACCATAAAGGAAGTTCTTGTCCATGGAGAGTGGATGAAAAGATTTGACCAGGAAAACAGCCGTTAAAGCGGTGATGATGATGATGAAGATAATTTGTTAAACTTCTCTTTTGTTTCTTTTGTTATTAACTGCTTCTTCTTCTTTCAGCTATTCACGTTAGGGGTTGCCACAACGGATCATCTTCTTCCATATCGTCCTGTCTTCTGCATCTTGTTCTGTTACATCCATCACCTGCATGTCCTTTCTCACCAAATCAATAAACCTTCTTTTAGGCCTTCCTCTTTTACTCTTCCCTGGCAGCTCTATCTTTAGCATCCTTCTCTTATTGGTACAGAATTGTGATGTGCATGACAGAGAAGCAACTCTTTCTTTGATGTGCACAATGGTGCTTGATAGTGCAGACTACCAGTTTTTAAAGTAATTTAGAGAAATTGGAACAGACACCATTGAAAACACAGGGAGGATGTTGAAACCATGGAAGGGCTAGAATATAACCCTAGCCTTTGGGGCATTAGGCAGCAGTAGTACAAACCATGGTAGCTCCCAGTCCAAGGATTTAATAATCAGTATTAGGGAATTAGTTTTTGTCCCTACTCTTGAGCCAATACAAAGTGATCTAGCAATGAATCTGGGCAAAGATCAGCCATAATAGATCATCACATACAGTATGTATCTGTGAGGTTTTCCCTTCCAACAGATATAAAAGTGTTTTCTTGCAGACGTTAATGGGATATACTTAAATTATAATCAGAGTTTATGATTAGACATGGGGTAACACAAGTTTGCTTCGTACAGTGCAAACTGTGTAACATAAGCAGATAAACAGAGTTTTAGCTCAACGTACTGATCAGTAAGTTTAAGAACAACTTTCTTTTAGATGTAGTTTCTCTGCCTTACTAGCATGGGCACCATTCAAATGGACTTTAGCCTTAAAAGCTCCCTTCTGCTCTCTGTCTGGTTAGGCTTTTTGTAACCTCAGAGGAATCACTGATTGAAGGTAAAAATGCAACAATCTTGATTGTCTCAGTTCACTGCTCATGAGCTTTTTTTAATTCTCAAAGTGCAAGAGCTCAGCTCATTTTTTCAATTGTCTCATCATGCCATTTGAGTCTGTAATCTATGTTGTAATTTTGATTGTCACAGTGCATTATACAGATTTAATTTATCCTCCTTGGATTTACAATCAACAGCCATACATCTAAGCATTCAGTCTGCCGCTTTAAAAGCAGGCAGTCAATCATGTTCTATGCACCTTGTATTATGTTAGTTCCCTTCACATCATCATTTTATTAACTGGCCTCTGTCCAACCAGTAATGCCTAGTATTTATTAAGATGATAGGTGATATACCACCAAGTACTGGGCTACATTAGCATGCTTTTCAGAGTTTTCTGTCATCTTAAGTTTTGATTATAAATTGGTATGGCTTGTATGCCTTAGAGAGCTTTATGGAGTGCAGGTGTCCAGGTAGTTAGACAGCCTCCAGATTTGGCTGCAGGTTTTTGCTTTAATTTCTTTATTTGCTGCCACCCTTAATTTCCTATTTTACTTGTAAACAGCTGTATTAAGGTTTTATTTTTTGCCTGTTATCTTAACCAGCCATCAGTTAATAATGAGGAGCACATGACAAAGGAACCACCTCTAACTAACATTCTTCTATTTAAGCCTGTGTGCATACATCATGAAGTGTCTGTGTTAATGCAATGTTTTAAAATAAATGAGAGAGAAGGAAATGACCAAGAGGTACAAATCTGTTCTGGACCACAAAAATTATGGATAATACTCTCAGAAAATGAAAAATCTACAATGTGATGAAGGTTTGTCTTGAAAGAATGAAAACACTGACAAGCCATATACAGGATTTAAATACCAATTTTATTATCTGCTAGGGCTAGCTTCTAATTATGAAACTAGTTGGAATGAAAACCTGTACTCACTGTTGCCCTCCAGGACCGTAATTGAGGAATTCCTGCTCTATATATTGTAAATAAGGTTGGACTCCATCAGGTGGTCATGTGTCAGAAATATGCTGTGCTGTATATCAGAAGGAATGCACAGATTTAAGGTTCACTTCAAAACATAGCATTAAATAATAATTATTTTCATAGTGCATTTCATAAGGAGAAAATCCTGAGTAATGCACATTTTTACAGGGTGTCACAGTTTACTTCTCCTCCTCATGATGTCCCAGCTGACAGCAAAAGAGGGCCAGGGATTGTCTACTGATAGATTAATTATTAATGTCCATTGAGGACACCATAAGTTCAAGGAGAACAGGGCTGAGGTCAAGAACGACTCTAAAAGCACATCAACCTCTGGTATTTAAAACATAGGTTACAGGCTATAACTATTTATTATTTGTAACAAACTTTGTGAGGAGAGACTAAGGCCGGGTTTATACTTCATGCGATGTGACGCATGCTCCAGCGGACGCTACTGCTATGGAAGCGTTGTACTGCTTATACTTGCGCACGTACTTTACGTAAATCTGGAGGAATCCACCAGGTGGCATTGCGAGATATTATCACGGTGAGAACAGGTTCTGCTTAGCTGTGTTGTGAATTGCCTGGAACACCCATTAAATTCCGATGACACCTTACCGCAATACCTCTGAAAAGGATGTTTAATGATTAAATCCATCAATCCAGGGATGTGTCCATTCCAGCAAGCATTGGGCACGAGGCTGAAACAATCCCTGGATGGGGCATTAGCTCATCTCAAAGTGAATACAAGCACTCACATACACACACTGACATCATTTTAGTGTCACCAAATCTGCATATCTTTGGAAGGAAACCGGAGCACACTGAATACCCAGCAGGAAAACATGTAAACTCCAGGCAGGGAACACCAGTGACGTGACTCCCTGCAAGACAGCAGTGCTATCGCTCCACCACCGTGTCACCCCCATGTGTGTAATTATTAACAGTTTTCATTATTAATGATTTATGTGTAAAATGTAACATACATACTTCAATGCATTTATCATGAAAGTGATATAAAGTATAAATCTTAGGATTCTAAATATGCAAAGGGTTGGAATACCATAAATTTAACGTGTTATGTGTGGAGATTGCTACTGTCAGGTCAGGAGGAAGCCCCAGAAAAAAAGACAGCACAAAAGATGATATGTGAGACTTTTAAAATGTATTGTGTCATTACGATCGGGAATATGCCACGCATATGCGATTCAATATAAAAGCACCACTTTTTTCATTTGTATGTCGGCATTTTGCTTCACCACATTGAACCATTTATCAAACATCGAAGCGCGCTCATTGATCTGGTAGGATCCGCAAAGCGGCTTTCTGTCATAAGTAGATAGTAACCAGAGACTCTGACATCACATTCCAACTTTTAGCACACTGCACCCCCTGACTTTTTGATGGTTCATGCAACTTGTGCACGCGTCACGTTAATTTCTGAGGACCTACTCAGCGGGCGCGTTAAATGAACGCTGAGAACGCGTGGCAGCCATGATGCATTCTGAGCGTGAAGTATAAACGAGCCCTAACATTTAAAAGAGCCTAGTCCAGTTTAGGGAGCAAAATGAATGCCTTAGTAATGGAAACTGGTACTATTAAAACTCTGGTGTCTCTTGCCTTAAAAGTTTGTCTGAATTCAATCTGCTTTGAAATAAACCTTTTACATTCATCGTGAAAATGTATTCAATTAGATTTTCCTCTGTAATTAATCACTTTCAAAAGGGTACAACAGCAAGATATGTTTGCAGTGCAATGAATCTTAACCTCTGTCAAAAGTTTTATTTTAATGAACTTTTTTTACATGCAGTATATTTCCAGGAGGCCATGCTGATTTTCATTAAAGAATCTCACCAAAGAGATATAAGGTTCTCTTCCAAATGTACATAAAAAGAGATGTAAATAGGAGAACTTAAGACCCTTATTCCTTGTCGCAGGTAGAGAAACACCTAGGTCTGATCCGGCATGTTAAATAATGTCACTTGAGGTCCCCTACTTTCTTCAACCTTTGTGCCCCTGTGACATCCTCAGTATGTATCTTTACTAGGTATGAGCCAATACTGTCAATCCACATGTGACTTGTATTGCAATACACAATCCAAAATACAATACATCCACAGAACAAAAGGCAAAATGATTAATAAATAATATTATTTCTGGAAAAAAAATTAGAAGGATTAGCTTACAATCAATATATCACACCAAACAGCCATTATAAACAATAAATGTATTGAAATTCTTCACCACTTCTATTTGACACAAATACATATATTTTTTATAGAAATTGAACATGGAATGAAACTTGGCTGTTCCTCTCATCCCTCATGCTTCTCTAAATACTTTGGTAACTTCAAACTTCATCCTGCAAGAATGAAATATGTACTTAAGAGAAACTTAAGAGTCATTTAATAGAGATTGGACATGTGACTAATCTTGATCTTGATAATATTCTAAAAAATAACATTTTACAGCAATATAAGTTAAGACATGCAAGTTTGAAATGCGCATGTGCTGTTTTAATGCTCAGACGCTCATAGTGTGGAGAAGCAATATAAACTTCAGTTCTAAGATATTGAAAGTTTTAAATGGAAAAAAAAATTCTTAAAATTTTGCAGACATAGTTTGTAAATTAGGCACTTGATATGTATGAAACTACCATGGTTCAAATTTAACTCTTACTTTGTGTATTGTTATTTTGTATGAAAATGCTGTCCTGAAAAAAGTGCTGCCGGAGGCAATCAGCACGTCACCTAAACTTTCACACTGGCTCTGGCCTGGGTGTAAACTGTGATGAAGAAAAGTTCACACTGCCTCCAGAGGCAATGGGGTGTTTCACTTCACTGTGTAACTTTGGAGATTTCTTAAGATGCTACTTTAGTTGTTGTAGCTAGCCTTCCTTAGTATAGAAGAGAAGTAAAAGAGAAACATTTCTTCTTTAACCCTCTGTTATAGCTCAGTTTGTAAAGCACAGGAGGCACGTCATTGTCATTCTACTGTAATGCATTTGAATATACAATCTATGTTTTAATAAACAATTCTAACACTACTTATTAATTAACATAAGGATGTGCAGAAGGATGATATCAAGATAAAAAAGTTGTGGCATAAATAAAATCAAGTAACTAAAACATAACATATTGGAATACTATAGTGCTTACAGCTTGTATATAATATCGTCATCCATTTATGTACTTATTCAATCACCCATTTTTTGAAATTGCTTTATTGATCACATAGGGATCAGGAAACAGTCTATCCCAGCACACAGTCAGCACACTTCTGGGTACAAACCAGAAACAGACACTGAAGAAGCTGACAAACAATGACAAAACACACTCTCATGTACTCACTCAAGGCCACATTTTTTTTGGGATGTCGGTGAAAACTACAGTGATCAGATCAAACCCATAAGGACATGGGAAGAATACACAAACTCCACACAGGGAGTAAACAAGACTTGATTTGAAGCCAAACCTCGGTAATGCATATTAATATTTACAAAATTGCTAGAGGTTTTTTTTATTTCTATATCAAACATGAGAACAAAGAGACATGAACAAAATAAAGAGAAGAGCCTACATTTGTGAGTCTATGAAAGTGAGCTTTGTTTGGTAAAGTCAGATGAAGAAATGCCAGCCTGATTTGAGCAATTTAAAGTTATCATTAAATAAATGGGATGCTTCATTGTGCTTGAGTCTCTAATTTAAACCTTGAGCAGGGATGCCTTCTATATTCTTCATAAACACACATGGATCATTCTTGGAGATTCTAGTTTCTTTCTACAGCAGAAAGACATATGTGTCAGGGTCAGTATTAATGTCCTGTGTGTGTTTGTGTCTATGACGTAATTATGAATGGAACTCAAGGTGTGGTCCTACCTTAAGGACCTTATGTTAGATTTCCTTTGTGTAAAAGCGACTCCTAGAATGACATGTTGCAACCTACATAGGCGTGTCATTTCACAGTGTTGACAACAGTAAATAACATACTATGCAAAGTATACTGTGAATAAGCACCATTTGTTGGAATGACAAATCCAATTATGTTATTATGACATACATTTTGAAGAGTATTTTTTCATTTATGTTATTCTTATTTGTTTAATTGAGCTGTGTTCTTGTGTAATGTTGTGTCTTAAGATAAAAGTAACACAAACAAACACAAAAATAGCATTTTTATTAAAAATAGCCAACCTCAAAATTTAGATTACTTGGGAAGACAAAAGTAAATGAATGAGAAAATGGCTCATTGAGTTTATAGTTTGAACAGAACAGATAGAACAGATTCTCAGTTACAATATTTTTGGTTGTATTTTCTTAATTTTCCAGAGGGGACTGGGCAGTCTAATGGTCTGGAATCCCTACAGGTTTTATTTTTTTCTCCAGTCATCTGGAGTTTTTTTGTTTTTTCTGTCCACCCTGGCCATTGGACATTATTCTTATTCCATGTTAATTAATGTTGACTTATTTTATTTTCTTACTGTGTCTTTTATTTTTCTATTCTTCATTATGTAAAGCACTTTGAGCTACTTTTTGTATGAAAATGTGCTATATAAATAAATGTTGTTGTTGTTAATATTTTCCTGGTCACCTGCATTATTCAAAGTTTGCCACTTTTTAGATAGATAGATAGATAGATAGATAGATAGATAGATAGATAGATAGATAGATAGATAGATAGATAGATAGATAGATAGATAGATAGATAGATAGATAGATAGATACTTTATTAATCCCAAGGGGAAATTCACATAATCCAGCAGCAGTATACCGATACAAAGAAACAATATTAAATTAAATAGTAATAAAAATGAAAAGAATTAAAATAAAATTAATGTTCGCATTTACTCCCCCGGGTGGAATTGAAGAGTCGCATAGTGTGGGGGAGGAACGATCTTCTCAGTCTGTCTATGGAGCAGGACAGTGACAAAAGTCTGTCACTGAAGCTACTCCTCTGTCTGGAGATGACACTGTTCAGTGGATGCAGTGGATTCTTCATGATTGACAGGAGTTTGCTTAATGCCCGTCGCTCTGCCACAGATGTTAAACTGTCCAACTTTAATCCTACAATGGAGCCTGCCTTCTTAACAAGTTTGTCCAGGCATGAGGCGTCTTTCATCTTTATGCTGCCACCCCAGCACACCACCGCGTAGAAGAGGGCACTCGCCACAACCGTCTGGTAGAACATCTGCAGCATCTTACTGCAGATGTTGAAGGATGCCAACCTTCTCAGAAAGTATAGTCTGCTCTGAGCTTTCTTACATAGAGCATCAGTATTGGCAGTCCAATATGGCAAACATAATATTTTGGTTTATTACCTGTGTTTTAATTTATGTTTTTTATTTTAATATTTCAATTTTCTATTTAATATTTTATTTATCAACAAATGTCCTGGGGGGTGCTCCTGCCGTATTCCCAATTCTTGCTGGGATAGGATCCATCATCCACAAAACAATGCTCAGAATAAGCAGTGTGAGGGACAGCCATTGTCCTTACCCAGTTCCTTTTGTTTTGTAGGTGTAGACTGAGAAACAGATCTACACCTCTGCCTTACTCTTCCCATTAATTAAAGGCTGATTTAACTGGACACCAATGAATATTCAGTGACTTGGACATGTTCTTGTCTCCATCCCCTGACTTGTGCTTTTCAGTCACCATTTTAGAGAGTTGCTTGGAGTGTCATTTTGTCGTCATTGTATAGGTTAGGTAACGATACTACCTCCCCACAAGTTGGACCTTCCACATAGCAGGGCATTTATGCTATAATCAACTGAAATGCCTTGACTGTGACTACAGATACTGTAGGTGAACTAATTACAGTATGTGACTTCTAAAACTATCTGGCTGATTCAGTGATGATTTAGGTGTGTCATATTAGAAGGGGTCAATACTTAAGTGAACACTTACTTTCTGCTTAATATTTGTAATTCATTTAAACTAGCTTGCAGAGATTTACTTTCACTTTAACATTAAAAAGTCTGTTAACCAATGTCAAAAAATCCAAAATACATCAAAATAAATCCATTGTGTTGTATAATAATAAAATGCGAAAACTTCTGAAGAGGTGAATACTTTTCATAGGCACTGTAGAGTGGGAGTTGGGGCCAGCTCCAGACAATAATCATGCCCAGCACAACAACAGCATGAAAACACTGGTTTCCTTAACAGATCTACCCACACAAACTCCCTGCCAGTTACCTTTACTCCAAATAAATGAGCACTGTAAGGAAGCTGCTGTTTATTCACATTAAGTGTCATTTGCAGCCGTTTGTCAATCTGAATGCAGTAGAACATCCCATAGTCAAAACATGAAATCTTCTTTGCTAAATACAAACCTTTTTGTATAGATATCTAGCATACATTGCATTGCATGCAAGCATTTTGATAAATTAAATACTTCTTTTTGTTAGCTGCTTCAAAATTACTTTTGAAAATATGACACTTCTGTGAAAAATAAGAAACTTATTACTGTAAAGCTGCAATCTCTGCACCCATGTGGTGAATAATACAGATTAAAAACATTCAGCCCAAGGTCTGATGATGGAAACAACTTCTAACAGTCTTCTTTTTGGAAATAATGTGCTATATAGATACTCCAAATGTTGCTAAAGTAATTGATGAAAAGATGTCAGAGAATACAGAGAAACACTGACTTTTTTAACAGCACCCAATTTACTCGGTCAACATGACAGCCTGTCTGCAGCTGGGGCTCGTTCATCCCTGAGATTTTTTTCATACTAAAAGCAAACAACATTAGCAAAATACTCAGTGGGTCTTCTGGCTTTCTTTTCAGTCAGGCTGTCACAGGCCATGCTTGATTAATTTAAATGTTTGATTGATTGGAAAAATGTCACCAATTATATGTAACCCCCAAATATTTTTATAGTAAGTGTATCTTAATCATGAAATGCAGAAGGCAGGGACACAAATGGCAAAGTATATGGAGAAGAAGACATAATTAGATTGGTGAACTTAACTGAGAGGTTAAGTTGTAATGAAATCCAGAAGGTAGTGAGCCTCTTGAGAACCCAGGCTAGGCTCCTTTACTTTTCACTCTACTGATGTTAATCCTAGAGGACCATAATTGCTTGGTCTAGCTTGTTGAATTTCTTTTCTGGAACATTTTACACCCCTTAAATTATGCTTATTTTTCCGTACAATATGATGGGTAGTCCAGTTCACAGGGGCAAAAGAGCATTGGACTGGCACATGTCAGGAGGCATGACCATATTTCAGAAAAGGAATCCAAACTTTTAACTGGACAGCCCCTTAAAATTCTGGTTTGGGGAAACAGATGCATTGAGCTGTATTTCGTAATTAATTGTATTTATATAAAGATTTTCCAGCCAACTCGAAGCGCTTTACATAGATATTGGGGAACCACTTCAGCTATCACCAATATGTAGCATCCACCTGAATTATGTGACGACAGCCATTCTTGCTCAAGTGTGCTCTCCATACATTAGCTATTAGATGGTGAAAGGGTGAGAGAAGCCAGCCAGTAACATTCTCAATGTAATCACTTACTTAATGTTTGCTGCAGAACTTATTACTTTGGGCATTAAAGTGAGAAAGGGCTAATGGAGGACTGCCAGAATAAATCCTTCAAACAAGCTGGTGATGGAAATTCTCTCGTTGTACAATTTACAGAGAGAGGCAGCATGGCAGGTGCCAAGGATGCCTGGCCCTTTCGTTTGGAATTAGCAAGTCGGGTTACCTGTAACCACCACAAGGAACTTGGATAGCACAGAGGACTACAGGAATATATTTTAAGTATAAGGCAGGGGTCTCCAGCTCCGGTCCTGGAGCAATACTGTGGTACCAGGTTTTCATTCTAATACATTTCTTAATTAGTGACCCATTTTTGCTGCTAATTAACTCTTTTGCCTTAATTTAATTGACTTGCTATTTAAAACTCAGACTTCTTAATTAATTTTTTTTCCTTAATTAGCAGACAAACAATAATGAGATTCAAAATGAGCCAACACATAATCAGCCTCCTGTGTCCGTCATTCAGTAATGGAAAATAAAGAAAGGTGAATGTCACAGTAATGTCACTCTGCTCAGGACCATAAACCATTTTGATGGTATTGTTAGATTAACGAGTAATGTAGTAAAGAGGATTAGAAATGAGCACATTGGATGGACAACAAAGGTACAACAGTTTGGTGACCAAGTGAGACAGGCTAGGTTGACATGGTGTGGGCATGTGCAGAGGACAGACGAGGAGTACATCAGGAAAAGAATGCTGAGGATGAAACCGCCAGGCAAAAGGAAAAGAGGAAGGACAAAGAGGGGGTTTATGGATGTGGTAAGGGAGGACATGAAAGCAGTCGGTGTGGCTGAAAATGATGTAAAAGACAGGGCTAGATGGAGATGGATGATCCGCTGTGGCGACCCCATAATGGGAGGAGTCGAAAGAAGAAGAAGAAGAAGTTTGATAAAAGAAAATTAACAGTTTTGGAAATGTTTGTTGTAGCAGATTGAGAGCACCAACAAACTACAGAATTAAATAATGGCTTTAATTAACAGTAAGAACTAGCTTCTAATTAAGAAACTGGTTACAGTGAAATTGGTTGGAGTTTGAAGCTCCAACTTAGCTGGTCACCTGTTGGCTCTGCTCACATCTTATTTCAGTTTAAGGAAAAAATGAAGCAATTCACATGACTGAATCTTAAAAAACATGGTAATTAAAATGAAGAGAAGTTAATTAGCAGCAAAACTGAGCAGTCACTAATTAAGAAAATGATTAGAAGGAAAACCTGCTTCCACAATAGTGCTCCAGGACCATTGCTGGAGACCTTCTGTCTAAGGGAGGGATGTTAAACTCCCGGCCTGGAGGGCCGCAGTGGCTGCAGGTTTTCATTCTAATTCTTTTCCTAATCAGTGACCAGTTTTCACTGCTAATTCATTTCTTTTCCCTTCATTTTAATAGGCCTGTTTTTAAGGATTCAGTCCTCTGAATTTATTCCTTTCTTCATTAAATGACAGCCAAACAGAAATGTGATGTGTATCGAGCCATCAGATGACCAGCTAAACTGGGATTTCAAACTCCAACCAATTTCACTCCAACCAATCCCTTAATGAGAAGCCGATTCTTGCTGTTAATTAAACCTGTTATTTAATTCCATGGCTTATTGCTGCTCTCATTTTGCCACAGCAGACATTTCCAAAACTGTTGATTTTTCTGTTTTTTCTAAGAACACAGTCAAAATGTTTTGGTGACCTGAGAGATCAGCTTTACCAAGACCCTCACCTTTCTTTATTTTCAGATACTGTGAGATGGGCACAGGTGAGCTGGTCATGTGGTGGTGCGTTTTGTGTCTCATTATTGTTTGGCAGCTAATTAAGGAAAAAGAAACAACTAAGGGGCCTGAGTCAAGTTAATTAAAATGAAGGCAAAAGAAGTTAATTAGCAGCAAAAACTGGTCACTAATGAAGAAGATGGTTAGAATGAAAACCTGCAGCCATTGCGGCCCTCCAGGCCCGGAGCTCAACACCCATGATCTAAGGTCTTCTGAAGACATTGTATACTTCAGAATTATCTTGGTGATGGGGCATAAAGTCTGTTCATTTATAGTGGACCAGTCAGAAGGCAGGGAGCCAATGTGGCTGGAGTGTTGTGATGTAATGAACAAGAGAACCTAAGAGAAAGTATAGAGAGAGTATATGAAGCTTGAAGCAAACTGTATTTAATGTATAGTGCAAATTCATTTTAAATAATACATCAAAATCCTGTGTGTCAACAGATATGTATAAGCCTGCTTTACAATATGTTTTCAGGATTTTGCAGTGTTCAACTTTTTCTCAGTACTCCCTTTAAAATGCTGTAATTTTTGCACAAATTGGGTCATTTTCACTTTTGAAAATTTAATTTTAGTTTTTAGTCATACCATAATTATGATCAGTTTTTAAACTTAATTATATCTTATGATGCAGGAAAGAAATCTCTTTTCTTTGACTACCACAAGGCCATAGGTTATGCAATATCAAAAACATTAAATGAACATAAAAATTATGTTCAAACTATTCTTATATTTACTGTAAAATAATGGAGATACCCCATATATAAGAAACGTGTTAGAAATTAAACCTGAGCCTTATGAAAAACAGATTTAGATTCTGTGCTGGACCTTTCTTTTCAAGGAATAAAGCTACAAAGACATCCACATTATAGAACTCCTCAGCACCAACTACAAAAATGTCCAAACATTTCAATATTGAAAAAGATGAAAGATTTAGTCCTGCTAATTATACTGTGTAATGGGAAAATGTGGCTGGTACCTTCTCTTCCATTGCTTCACTTTCCCCCCAACTATAGATATGACTAATGGGATTGTTGAAATATTCTCACTTTTCAGACAATTTTTCTTGATTGAATATAGCCATGGTAGTGAAGTCTTTTAATATTTTACTTTGATAAATGTGTTGTACAAAGTCAAATTCAACAGAATTGTGTTTAAGTTTTATTTGTTTAGTCAATACCTGACAGTCTGACTAGCATCACTCACATTATATATAAAGTATATATGTATACACTATATACATATATAATTTACAGTGGATTCATAAAGTATTTGGTCCCCTTCAATTTCTGCACAGTTTATTGTCTTGTAGATTACATTTTAAATGAATAAATGTGTCATTTTTTCCATCAATCTACACTCAATGACCCAAAATGACAAAGTGAAAACATTTTTCAGAAAGGTTTGCATATGTTTTAAAAATCAAAAACTAAAATCTCTCATCTCTTTGTCATTATAAGTAATGGCCAAAAAAGATCATGTAAAATTAAATCTACAACACAAATAAATGTTCAGAAAGTGAAGGGGTCTGAATACTTTGTGAATCCACTGTATATTCACTATATTTGTGTACACATGCATAGTACTATAGAAGTCATTCTCAGTTAGAGTATATAGAGATGCCCTAATGGCAATCATGCTATTTCTACTAAACATTTCAGAATGGACTCTTCAGAAAATACCAGAAAAGTAGTAAACCCAAAAAGAAACCTTTTTAGTGTACTGAGTCTTAAAAGAGTAACCTGATTATGCTTCTGTTCGATGCTTCAATTTTGTGTGAGTGTTTTCTGAAAAGGTTTGTCACATGGATATGAAAATACAGTCACACATAGAGTATGATGTATTGAATCTGTTTTCAGAATATTCAGCTCTTTCATGACATTGACTGAAAGCCATTGAGATTCAGAATATATTTCTAAATGCATATTGATACACAAGGGCATCATTCATAGATAATTAAACAACTACAAAAAATCCAAAAATGTGCAGTTAGAGCTGAAAGTGAAACTGAACAGATAATGACTAGTAATTTTGTGTTTATTTGACAATCTTCCATTTGACAAGGAGGCATGTTGATGCTTAGATGCTCTTTGGTGAATTTCAGGAACATTCAGGAGATAATCACTTAATTTAAAGGTACTGAGCAGATTCTATTTTGTTTTTGGCATTCATAGTTTACTTTAAAAAAACAATGTTTCACTCATAGACTTCACTATAGAGAAGCATAATGTTTGAACTAGGGATACTTTATAGCCTTACATTTCATGTTATCAATTCTGTTTTTTTGTTTTTTTTTAAACACCAAACATGACTATGGACCCATCCTATAGGGCTCAGGCATAATATATACTGTAGTATCTTTTATGTAAATGTGTGTATTTATATATACATACATCCTTATAAGTGCTTGTTCTAATCCACAGTCACAGTGGGCCACAGCCTATCCTGGCAGGACTGGGTGCAAACAACACAGGGAGAGGGACCAGTTCATTTGAAAGCCCACTCACTCACACAAATTGGGGCAGATCTACTGTAAAGACAGTATACTGTATTATAAAATAAGGGAAACTGTTCCAAGTCAGTTCAATTGGTAGTCGTGACTCAGAAACAACATATACCAGCTATATCCTGGGTTACACAGTGTACTATATGACCAGTAATAATGTTGGGCAACTTGCCCATTTCCCATATCCTTTGTAAAGTTTTCTTGCCTTCTCTTTCCACTAGCATGATCCTGTCCACCTGCTGAGTTGTATATTCCTAGCCACCCTCAAACTCAACTTACCTTCGAGGGTAAACCTACAATTATACATTCTGGGCGGTAACAAGAAATGTTTAGGGTAACTTTTCTGAAAACGTTACCAATCCAGATGATCCTAATAATCACTGAATAATACACAATAAAATCATTAGTGCTAAATTAATGCTTTAAATTTTTATTTGGTCCCATTTTAAAAAAATGGAATATATAAACCCTTGAAGTGTTCATTAAACACTGAAAAAAACAGGCAAAAATACCTTTTGGTATATGTTGACATCATTCACAAGTGCAATGACAATCAATTAAAATAATATGAACAAGTTACCGTAGAATTCTAATACAATAAACATTTAAAAAAATTGTAATTGTTTAGTGTTTAACAGGACAAACATTACGTTAAAATGAAATCAGTAATTTACACTTTTAAATACTTATTTCTTTATTTCACTCCTCACTTGCTTATTAAATGGCCACATTACCTGTCAAAGACAGGTAATGGAATAAATTTTAAAATATTTAATTTTTCTTAATCTACCTGTACCTTTGGCACTTTCCTCACCATCCTTGTCTGAGTCTCTCTTGACCTGCACGCCATCTCTCAAACATGTTACCATAAAGCCTATTTCTTAGACTCTTAATATTTCAAGATGCTTTACTGGTCTCCTGTTCATTTTTATACTTTAAGCCCTTGAAGAACTGCCTTCTACATCTTTACTCCTCTTGGTGTGTCTCACACTTGTACTTCCTCTTTTGATCTCATCACCACAGCCAAGCTGACCCATCAGATCGTCTTTTGGTATCGGACACACGGTATTTTATTTTACAGTAGATTTCCTCAACCCCGTAGCATCTTAAACAGTGACTTTAAGTGAACAAAAATTCTCCCCATAGACATCTGTTAGAATATTTTGAAAACATTAGATTGGTCCATGACAATGTCTTTTTCAGTGGATAAAAGGAGGAGCTCAGTAACCCTATCCTCACCACAGTATTGCATAGTTTTGATTTCACCAATTTCAGCTTTGACAATTTGTGCTCAATTGAGGCTGTAGCAATATGCAATGTGGCATACATTTGGAGGAGTTCACTCAGACAGAGAAAGTCAGTTTGAACCTTATTCTCCTTTAATGTCATCAGTATGGTTTGTCCATTACTCTTGGGTAAGACAAATGAGTCTGCTCAGTCTGCATTCATTCCACGTCTATGTTGTATAAATCACACAATCTACTATCTGGAAAACTTCCTGATGTATTTGTTTGATCCAGTTAGAAAACACAGTGAGTGAGTGTCTGATGAGTTTTTGGGTTTAAAGTGTGTTTATTTAGTTTGATCATCTACATTTACACTTTGTGTTGTTGTGTGTTTTTTTTCCGCTAATTATTTTCACCTTTTTTGAGAGTGTATTTTTCACTTGTTCTGTGTCACTGCACTAATTAAACTGGGTGGGAATTGGACTAAACCATGCCGACAGTGAAGGAGACTCTGAGGAAGATATGGGGACAGAAAGTTGCTGGAGCTAGTTTGAAAAAAAGGACAATAAAAGGCTATATTATGTTGTGAAAGAAGCAGGAGAACCAGCAACTTGAACCTGATGTGTTCCCGGTGCACACCATGAGCTACAATCAACATTGTTTTTTTTCTAGAATGCAAGAAGCCACCACTATGAAGTTAAGTATGATTAAAGCTAGGGATTGACCCACCAATAGTGGAAAATTGGCATCCCACTGAAGCTGTTAATTGCAGCTTTAAATTTAGCTGCTTAGACGACTCCTTTTATTTTTTGCATTACAAGTTTCATCATCGTGAATACACATTCCCAAATGAACTGCAGGGGGCCTCAAAGTTGGTCTTCTAAAACTACATTAAACAGTTATGTCATGATATAATGGACTATTTCATTCATTTGAGTTGAAATCTTACCTTTATCCTATTTCTCATCTCTAGACTTGTTTTGGGTATTCTGTAGCCAGTCAGTTAATGAAGAAGTTCTTTAGGCGACCTTTTTCAGTCTTTCCTTCTTTGGCATCCAATTATGAGCATAGCAATTAAAAATGACTAACTTTAACATTGAGGTTATGAGCAACGGCGCAGGTGCATTTATGGTGTAAACATAAAACACAACCAAAAATTTGTTGAGAAAGCAATAATGCGTCCTCCTTGTTTGCCACAATTAATGCAATCTTTTCTTGATATCAACTTAAAAAAAGTCGCTGCAGGCTCATAGACTTTCATAAGTTTAAAACACAAACTACTGTTCACATGATGTTTGTTCTACTTTTAGAATTTTTCACTACTTTTATGGGATTTATAAAACCTTTAATAAAGCAATTGCTTTTGAGTTATTTTAAGGTTCTCCAAAAATTTGTCATAAAATAGTCGTTAATACTGTAGTATGGAGAGTACTTGCTGAAAATAGCATTTTGATGTAAAATTAACTTTTGAATGAGAAATACCTAAATAATTCACATAAAAGATACAACTTACTTGTTCTCGTTCAAAGTCTGTCTCTGTTCATTTTTCACTGAGTATTACATTTATCTAATTTCAGGGTTTTCAGGTCCTTTAAAAATGTATATAGCCCATGAACAGCTCATAAATCACAAGGATGTCCAATGACTAATTTAGACAGAGTGACTTGCACGAAAAGCAAATCGAGAGTGATAGATTAATTACGTACCAATGAAGACCCATGGAGACTTGAGAATGATAGAATGGGAATATATATTCGAACAGTGGGAGACACTGAAGATTTTAGTATGATAAAGTCCATATAAAGATGTGAAGAGCAAGGGAGGTGTCACCTCTTTATGAAAAACATTGTAATTTAGAGGAGGAGGGTTGAAAATAGCCTAAAATATCATGTTGTTAATAGAAAAAAAAGAAGCCCAAAATACCACAAATGTGAAATACATCTTTTTCCCCGAGGGCACCAATCAAAAACAGCCCAATTGGGCGGAAAAACCGCAGACCAAGCAACTTTGCAATTGGTTAAATTCAGTGTTTTCAGACTGCATATTTTAACTACACAATCCAATCAAATTCAGTCCAATAGGTCAAAAACTATCCCACTCTAGCGACACTCGCATATCATTAGTTTAGCTGAGCGTGCATTGCCCAGCCCCTATCATTTCTTTCACCAAGATGAAGGAAGTAATGTACTTGCGACAATAAAAAATTTAAAAATTTAAAATTAAAACAGAGTAGTTGGGTGGTAATATATGAATATGTTTTCTCCTAAAGGCATGTGTTTACATTTAACAAAAGGGGTGAGGCAATTCAGGTGCTGTGCACGCCAGTGAAAGTGAACTTGTAATTAAGTGGAAAGGTTTAGGAGCTAAAGTCCCACACAGAAGGAAATTCACCTGATGCATCTTAACAGTGAACAGCATTACAGTTGTAGAGGCTTACATAGTAGTACAGCTACTGCACTACCAATATATGTTATCTGGAAGGGGGGTTTATACTGTATACTCTCTTAAAAAGCCATTCTATCTAAATAGGTCAGCACATCCTATCAGAGAATTGTTTTCAACAAAGTCATTTAACATTTAATTCATCAGGTAAAATGCTTAAGCATATTCTTATGGTCTCATTAAGTCATGTTTAGTATATCCCTACAGAAATCCTCACAATGATAGATGTCACCTACTGTGTGGCTCACGAGCAAATTGCTATTTGATCCCACAACTTGAAACCAGTATAAAATTTTACTTATGTTTTTTTTTATCTAATTACTCACTGACTGAAAGTTCATAGTTCAGTTTATAAAGAAAAACATAAGCCACAAGTAGGATTTAAGGTCTAGGAATAGGAAACTCTCTGTCTATGGGATTTCCATTTGGTAATCCATCTACTCCTGCATAGTATTAACTTAGGCAACCTTTCTTAAATGCACCATCAACATTTTTAGGCTCAGGACAGAGCTGGTCCTGGATCACATCTGCATGTAACAGAGCAGCTGTCTCAAAGATTCACAGGAAATCTGATATTTTCCTGGCTCGCCTCTGGGCACTAATGTGAGTCCCAAGAGATTAGAAATCTGTCCACTGCTCTTAGGTGATAATTTGTTGGAATGGTGCCAGTTTTCACTGTCTTGAAGAAAGAATTTAAAATGTATCTTTCCAAGAGAATTGTAGTCCACTGATCTGCTTCGACACTTTGCCATGGTTTATTAACTATACAACAGCTGTAACTGCCACTTGGATACACAATAAGCCATGCTAAACATCATGAGTCAGATGTACAATATAGTGTCACCTTTGCATTTTGCCATCAACATTTCGGTGATAGACCACAGATTCCTTTATTCCCTGACAACATGAGGAACAATCAGTCTAGGTCCATCCAAAGCACTTAAGCACATGTTGTTTTCAAATTGTGATTTAACATATCTCTGTTTTCAGTTTTCTAAATAGTCATAAGTTTATATAGTTTTGTATATAATTAACAGTCTGAGGGCAATCATAAATAAGAATTCCCTTGTCTTTGTGACATATGGCAAACAAAGCACATAAAACAATCTAACTGTATAAAGCAGATAAAGTATATGCATTGTACACTTGCCTTGTTGATAGAAGCAAAAATAACCATGCTCAGTTGAGGTAGTTACAAGTGGTGCAGTAATGTCACCATTCATGCACTGATCTATTATAGAAATTGCTTTTAAAGTATTGATTTTGTTTAAAAGGATATACAGTAAGACTATTTTCGCCACTATATTTTTAATTATCAGTTATTATTATCAATATAATGATGCAAAATGTTGGTGTAAAAGTAATGGATTCTGCAGATCATATTGAGAAAGTGTTTTTTTTCTACAAAAACCACATATTAACTGTTGTGGACTGGGACCCGGACACAGGCAGACAGACAACATAGTTCCACCACACTCCGTTTATTTACAAGTAATATATACAAATTCGTGCTCACAAACCCCAGTGCCTCTTGCACCGATTCCCCAAAGTCCAGGCCAAACTCTCAGTCACTGTGCCTCTCTCTCGACCACCTCCCGTCCTCTCTCCAGCTCTGTCCTCTTCCACCCGAAATCCACTGCTGACTGGAGGGAGACGGCCCCTTATATGGGAACCCGGATGGGCTCCAGCTGCTTCCTGGCACTCCCTCTTGGACACACCCCTGTGTGGCGGAAGTGTCGGCTGTGCACCCGGAAGCCGTCCAGGTGTCTCCTGTCTTCTTCCCCCCAGCACTTCCTGGTGTGACGGAAGTGCTGGGCTCCAGGGTTCCTCAGGCACCTGGGTGCCGCCTGGGCTTCCAAGCCCTCTACCCGTGGCCCCTGATACAACCAAGACGGACGCCCCCTCGCGGTCTGGAGGAGGCACAAGCCCTCCTCTGGTCCTCCTGGGCGTCGGTCCCACACGGGATACTCCGGCACCGGGAGCCGCCTGGTGGTGGCCATGGGTCCCTACAGGGCTGGACTTCCAAGCCCTTTACCCGAGGCCCCCTACATAACCAGGACGGACGCCCCCTCATGGTCTGGAGGAGGCACAAGCCCTCCTCCGGTCCTCCTGGGCGTCCCGGCCGGGACCACACTGTCAACTCTAATTCGTTAAAATGATCTGCATTTTAAAACAGATACCAACATGTCAGGAGTGTCTGTCATTGATAAGATGAATAAATCACCTTTTTAAGAGTGTCATTTGTGACATAGTGTATTTGAAAAGTCAGTGCAACATGTTACATTTTTATCATGGATATCAAAACAAGTGCACCAGGTGAGCATATTTTATTTAAAACATTTACTTTCAAGTTATGACTAAAAAAGTTTCTTGTTGTCACTTTTCTTAATTTCAGGATTATGCTGAAAATCAAACAAAAATGTCAATTTTTTTTCTGAAGGTTTGTTTACAATGAAATGTTTTACTGCGTTTCTTATACTTTTTTGTTAAATAATTTGGCTATCATGGACTTTTAATTGCAGTCCATCTCACATGCAATGAAATTATCCACTCTCCGAACAAATTTAATCCAATACAGTTTTATAAGGACAATTGATTCAAGTGGATGAGAATATAAAAGATAAAAAGTGTATATTAATGTAAACAGTCCATCTTCTATTACAACAATATATGGAGAATAAAACTATATACTGTAATTACACTGATAACACCAATGAATACAATTAAGCCAAGTAAAGACATTAACCTCCAATATCTTATGCACAATTCAAATGGTTCAGGAATCAGACTTTAACCCAAAATCTTTGCTTTTAAATAATTTTGAGCTTACTTCATGATGGTATACTGACTCCATATTTAACAGTAAATTCTCCTCTAAAGTGTTATATATTAAATATAAAACACCCCAGATTATGAATATGCAGACTAGTTTTAGAGAATCACTTTAAAAATGTACACAATAAATGTTAAAATAATACATACATAGTTTATCAGCTTTCTTTATTTTGCTAACAACAGCATTTTTCTTTTCCAGTACTAGGCAGAGTTTATTTGCAGTTGAATGAGAGAAAAGACCAAAACAAGGATTGTGGTAAGCCTTTAGGTGGCGCTGTATACCAAGTTAAAGCTCTATTTTAGCTTTCAGGTTCATTCTTTATAGTAAAATCTGCTTTTTGTACAGCTATTTTTTTTGCAGAATTGTCTTGTAATGATGAGTTTGATTATATGGCTCAGAAACACTTTTGATAAGTGTTGTGCCCAATGAGGAACGAAAAAAAAAAAAAAAACAACAAAGAGACTGAGGTTATGTCTCCTTATTTAGTTTAAAAAAAGTGACGCTTACGTACTTTCGTTTATACCATAACACAATGATAGTCTGGACTAGGACATACTGTAAAAAACTGCTGACCTTTAAGATAGAAGGATTTTAGTTTGTGGAGAATAAAGTTGTTTTCATAAACAGCTATTAGTCTAATCATGTAATTAGACTTCATTGTGCCAATGAAGGAAGTTTAGGTGGAACTAGTCTATGCTTGTGCCAACAGATAACAAATAACTCATTTTATAAGCTGCAAAGGTGTAGTCCTCACTTAAACTGTACTTGCGGTGAGAGTCATTGATGAGACTGCAAATAAAGCATCATGCCAGCTTGCAAAACCTACTCAGAGCCCCTTTTATGATTACTGTTTACATTTGAATGGACTTATGTGATGCTTTGGGGTGCTCAGTCTAGGAAAGGAGCTATATAAAGATTGAATACCTGACTGTCAGTTGCTATAACAACAACTCACAGCTTGCAATAAAACACCTTTTCCTTTAATCTGATAGCATGTCCTAAATGGTATTGTTTTTCTGTGGGGTAAGGTCACCTTAGAGAACTGGATACAAGTTACAAACAATGGCATGCAAAGAATCAAATAGCAAAGGTGCTTTAATCTGAATGTCTGAGCAGGACAAACACAGTCGCCAGAAACCTTTGCAATGTTTATTCATTTATGTGTAAACCATTCCAGGTAGATGTTAAAGATCCCTGGCCAAGGACTCAGGTAACAACTCCCCCATCCCCCTGCATTTTGTTTGCCAAGATCAGATGGTTGTTGTCTATCTCTAGGCTGGACAAATAGCCTTCTCTCCTGAATTTGCAAAGTGAAGAATGAAATCTGGAAAGTCTAACGGACGCTTTTCCTTTAGTACCATTTCATTAATATGTACTGTCCTAACAAATGATCTCTAAAATATTACACTGATCTGTAAAAGTTAATTCATATGTGACAGAACTTTCTAGATATGTGCTATGAACAAATGAGTTAATTAATTGATCATTAGAAAAAAAGGCTTCTAATAGAAATTCCATATCCAAAGAGTCCTTTATCTTGATTGATTCCTCCACTAGGATTGTGCCCTTGGCGTGTTGCAGTGAGAGTGGGGTGTGGAGGTGACAGCATGAGGACTTGTGTGCCTTAATGATCTTTAGAACTTAACTTGGAGGTAGTAGAGGGGCCATGCAAAGAACAATACCTTTAATAGCCTTTCAGAGAGTCTCAAATAAATCAAAGAGCACTTTGCCCAGAGAAGGAATATCAGGCTTACCACTCACAAGATGAAGGATGGGGGTCAAGTATAGTGCCAGGCAACGAGCAAGAGTGGGATTGATTCAGGCATACCAGACCTTAGCAATGAAAACTGAAAACTGTTTCTTGCAACATGAAGAGTAACTTCTCTTTTGGGGAAGGAGCTAGACCCAATGCAAAAAGTTTAAAAATGCCTGCTATATGTAGTTTGGTGAACCTCTACACACAGTGTTTGCTCTAGAAATAGACTTCTTTGTTAAGGCATGTCTCTCTCTGGAGTTGCCCCCAGGAAAGACTCTAGGCAGTTGTATGGATGGATATTCACAAGTCCCAAGCTGTGTGCTATACAGTTGGAGTAAAAGTGGACTAGAAAGTTACCATAGGATGACTTCAAGTTACAAGGGAAAAAAACTCTGGAGGGTTCTGGCATACATTTAAAATATTCTGCCATTTCAGAGACACTGGAGTTTGGTGCTTGAAAGGGTAGAGGGAGGCACAACTTGTCAGATTTGAAGTGTTATTAGATTTTAGTGTCATCATTACTTGTCCATAACAAAAACCCAAACACATAGAGAGGTGCTGCTGGAAATGACAACAAGATTCCTGTTTTGCATGAATTCAGCACTCGCTTCTGGAAAAGCATCTCCAGGATTTCGGGAGAGGTCAGGGGTATAGTGTTTGAATGGACTTCACTAGCAAGGTCAGCTATAAAAAAACTGTGGGTGGGTGATGCCTTTCATGGAGGCAACCCTAGGACCTGTTAAAGGAAGGCCTTTAATAAAATGTTACCAGAGGGTCTGTGGACTTCATTGACAGATACCGGCAAGGCAAAGCAAAAGCCCCTGAGACATACATGGCCCATTTGGTAGACAGTGATTCAATGGGGAGAAGGGACACTGTCCCAGACAGGATTTATTACATTAGAGTATCCTGGACACAAATCAATGGCCGCATATACTTACGTGTATTTTTTTTTATTTTACAAGAAGTTTAAAGGTAACTTCGGAGGGATTACGAAAGCATTTGCTTATAATCGATGATTATAAATAAAAGTTGTTCACAGTCAAGTGAAATATGGGTGAGATGAGAATCTGAATCACGAACCTGTACTGGAAAAAAGCAGCTTGTTCTCTTCAGGTAAGGAGTGAGTTACTACCCCAAGTGCAGAAGTTCAAGTATCTTACGGACTTATTCCTGAGTGCAGGAAGTGGTGGCCATGAACAAATAAACCAGTTCAGCAGCACTTCAGCAGATGCTATATTGGATTAAGGTGGTGAGGAAGGAGTTAAATGTCTGGATAAAGCTTTTGATTTACCAGCCAGTGTATATCTTCATCCTCACCTGGTTTTATGAATTCTGGGTACTGACCAAAAGAATGAGATTATGACTACAAATGGAGAAAATTAACTACCTGCTGGACTCATTCTCCATGATAGACCAATTTGAAAGGACTTGAAGCCGCTACAGAAGAAAAGAAGCCAACTGTGGTGATTTGGTGAATTGGTCAGAATGTCCATTTGGTGCTTTCCATAGGAATTGTTCCAGGCCTGGTCCACTGGGAGTACACCCTTGGGCAGAGCCAGGAGACACTAGAAGAATTATATCTTTAAGCTGGACTAGAAGCACCTAAGAATTCTCCAGGATTAGAAACTGTTGTGTTAGTATATTTCTTCCCTACAAACTGTCCTGAAAATTAATAAGGGGCAGCCATTTAGAATAACCATACCAAATAAAATATGTTTTTACAGTTTTCAAATAACAGAGCTTCTATCATTGGTTTATTACTACAAATAATATTTCTCCTGTTTTTACTTCGCCTGCAAATGAAGTGAGAAAATTTAAGACGTGTTAAGAATGTATGTTGATAGTAGATTTAATTTTTTTTCATCCTTTCCAGGAATTAGGATAAAGAAACAACATTGCAGCTAGACACAGAAGAAGAAAATCCAAAGCTTGTTATGCTTTCTCCACAATGAGGGACCTCCTATAAAAACAACTCCAACATTTTATCATGCTCTAGTTCTGTTCAAGACATACAGACAGGAAAAGTTCTTCAGAATAACCAGAACAGGCCATTGAAAAAAAACTGAGCTGGATTACACTTGCCTGCTTTTCTCTGCTTGCCCTCTGGACCAGGTACTCTTCAAACAAATCATTTTTCCTCTCAGCCAGGATAAGTACAGCAGCAGTCCTTTTTGCACATTTTGAATGTTTTAGAAAATTGCCTCATCAAACAGTTGTAAATGTTTTGTGATGGCACAGGAAAATGTGGAAGTCTGAAAGGTGGAAAAAACTGTATATAAAGTAAAACAAGAAAGAAAGACAAGAAAAATGTATGTGCATACTGGGTAAGCCATTTGGTCTGTAACAGTGACCAGCAGACTTCACATCACAGAGTCACACTTTGGAGTTGCTAGAATGACACACTCTAATATGTAGGTCTGTAAGGTCTTCTTATTTTCTATTTTCTTATTATCTTCTTTTAAAGAAGTTTGTATACAGTAGATCAAAAGGGTACAGTACATGATGTTATTAGTTGCAACTTAGATCACAATCAGTATGTACAGTAGAAAGGATTCTTGACCCCAGTAACCTAACACCCATCACAAAAGGGTAGGATAACTTACAGGAAACTAGAGCCTAGAGTTGGTTGATAAGCTAGCAAAATCAAGGTGGAAATGTAATAATTGTGGAAGCGGCAGGTGGCATTGTGGATAGGATCATGATAATACCAAAGCTACACAAACATAACTGTTATTTACAGCAGAATACCTGCAAGAAGCCTGAGATTTACAAATAAAAAGGGGTAAGGGCTGTTTTCATTTCTGATCCAGTGTCCTGAGTTGTCCATATTGTATACATGTTTATTTAATTGGTAACTCTAAATTAGCTTGGTGCTGGTGGACATAAATATGTCTCGTAATGGACTGATGGTCAGTTCAGGGCTGGATTATGTCTGCCACCAGATGTTATAGATATAGCTTCACTATATTGTGTTGGTTAGATGACATTTTCCGTTTAGATATTTTACACAAAACCGCAGATAAAGAAGAGGGGCAACAAATTAGTATATAAAAAAGTGTTAAACAAAACTATACTCATTAGTAAAACAATTTGATAATGACCTCAATGTCAAAGTTTCTTACGGCCAGTGATGTACAGAAATATGGCATAATTCAATTATAATTAAAACACGTTTTATCTTTTTTTTTGTTATCCTAATATAACATACCATTCTCAAACATGTTTAAGAATGTGCTGCTTTGGGCACAGGGCAAAAGTCAGTTCTGCTAGTTATGAATCTGTGCCAGCCCATTTATACACACAGGGCCAATTTGGAAGCAACAGTTACCTTAACATGAGAGAGGAAAACGTTCATACCTGGAGAAAAATCTATGCAGACATGGTGAGAACTTAGAAACACCATCTAGAGAGAATCTAGGTGAGGGGATTTTAATTCAGGATGCCATAGATGCCAGTATGCCTTCCTATAACATTTTGAAAACCAAAATAAATCCCAATGCTCACATAAAACATGGACATAATATACCAGAATTTCAGCAGTCAAGCTAAGGTTTTTTTCTCTCTTCATATATATACTGTATAAATAAATGTTGTTCACTGGCTTTTTCCACTCAAAGAAGAGAAGATTATTTTCCCCTAAAAGAGAAGTGGAGAGAAGAGGGTTCAGTGCAACATCTAAAGGATTTTAAAAGCAAGGCATTTTATGCAAATGGTGAAATTAATAAAAAAAGACAAAAAAGCAACAACAGAATATCCAGAATCTCAGGGCATCAGGAATATTCCACATTACAACATTGTGATGTATCAGATTTTTCTCCAAACACTTAATACATCATGATCAGTAATCTGGAACTGTGAGACTGGACACTGACCACCACACTGCCGGTGTAGAGTCTGAACACTGTTCCTGTTGTTTTTTTATTTTATGTAATCCAGTTTTCATCCCACATTGCACAGATGTGCAGGTTAGCCTGACTAGTAACTCTAATTAGGTCATGAGTGGGTGAGTGAGGAACTGATTCTGGACTTCAGGAGACTGAAATACAGTGGTCAAAATCCTATAAGGATTAACAGATAGACAGTCCAGAGTTTCATCAACTAAGACCTTTCAAGGAGAACAAACATGACAGCAATGGCCAAAAAAGGTCTTCAGAGGTTTCACTTTATGAGGGGCCTGAAGAAAAACACAACTCCCACATCAGCTGCTGGTTATCTTCTACAGGTGCACCATAGAGTCTGTCATCACGTACTGCATTACAGTGTGGTGCTTTGGCTGCACCTCTGAAAACAGGAAGACACTCCAGCATATCATCAAAGCAGCTCTGAGAATTACTGGCGCTCAGCTACCATCACTGGAAGATGCCTTCACTACCTGCTGCAGAAGAAAAGCGAAGAATATTTGTAAAGATCCAACCCACCCTGACCATAGCCCTTTTATTCCTGTACCCTCTGGCAGGCGCTTCAGAGCCCTGCACGCCTGCATTACCAGGCTGAAGAACAGCTTTTGCCCCAAAGCAATCAGCCTATTAAATGCACAGCGTTCACCGTCCCTTCCTATAACAGAAACCATCACTAACTGAACTCAACATCTGTATCAACCACACACAATCACACACTTATACATGGCTCATGTGAAACTCATGACCATTACATTGACTGTAATCTTCACTGTGACTTAATTTATTTGTGACTTTATTTCTATTTATGCTTACATGTTTACCTTTACTTTTACTCTGTGTATATTTGGAACTGTTAATAGAAACTATGCTTCTCATAGCTTAATGTTTACTTAGGTTATTATCTACTCTACTTTATACTTTATCTAAGGCATCTATAGACTTGCTCCAAATGATATTTCATTCTATTGTGCAGTGACAATAAAGGTATCTTACATCTTGCATCTGAGTGTGCCATATAAAAAGACTGGCACCCCTACCAAGTTTGCTTATAACTTTGTATAGAAATGCTGCAAGGATAGGCACTGGCTCCTCAGAATCCTAAACTAAATAAGTGGGTTAGAAAATTGATGGATGGAATATGTAAAAGATGACTCACCTACCAGGACAGGAATACCATCTATTTTACAGCGGATAGCAGTAAAGGTATACCTCTATTTAGGAGTTAACATATGACAGAAATTACTGGAAAAAAAACAGATAAAATCACATAATTATTACCACTGAATTCCAAGAACAAATGTTTAGACATATACTGTTCCTACTATTACATAATCATCATCAGCAAGTTAATTTCTGTCTTCTAATTTACTCCAGACATATGCCATACTCTTTGCTAATTTTAAAATCCAGGTGTCTGCGACCATACTATTACAGACCACACAGTTATTGTCCATTTCTTTTCTTTCTTGGTTGGAGATCAGCAAGACTACAAGGGGTGGCATCACACTGAATTGGTTATATTACTGTTTCATTAGACAAGATAGGGGGGAAAAAAATACTGAACTTGAAAGAAAAACACAACATCATTCTGAATCATGTCAAGGAACTAATAATTAACATATTTTGCTGTGGGTGGCCCTTTAAAATATATGAGTTGGCATTGTGATTCTATTTTTTCTACCTAGGTCAAGATATATTTGTTGTGGTATTTTTATATTATGTTTGTCAATACTTTTCCTAAGTAACGGTTTTAAGATTAATTGATTATGTTTAAATTGCCCTAATTTTGGACATCTGTGCCCAGAGAATGACTAGTTTTGTATGGTACATCCTTGCTGATAGGCATTGGACAGCCTTGAATTGAGCACACGGCATGGCCTTTTATGTGTCTGTGAAATCTCTAGTGTTATTGAGTCTAGACTTTTTAGATTATACACATATAACCTTCTTATCAGAAAATGAATGAAAAATAATGTCAAACATTTTCAAAATTACATAAATAGTAGCATAATTGGGCCTTCTGTATTCTGTATTATTTCCTTTAGAGGAAAATGTAAGAAAGACATGATTTAGCTTTGCATAACGTGTTACAACAGTGAGACTGACACCAGCAGAGATTAAGTGTGATTGATTGGCTTGAAATAAAATCAATACTCAACCTACATTGCTTGAAAAGCTGTTTATTTAAATACAGTACAATGTATTCTTCTACAGCGTGGTTCCATTTATAAGCCCAGAGTCTGGTGTACATAAACATGTACAGATTAAATAAATAACCAGATTGCACACAATACAGCACAAAATAATAATATTGAATATAAAGTAATATTGCAATATGTACATAGTGTCGGGCGGCATGGTGGCGCAGTGGGTAGCGCTGCTGCCTCACAGTTAGGAGTGCTGGGTTCACTTCCCTGGTCCTCCCTGCATGGAGTTTGCATGTTCTCCCCGTGTCTGGGTGGGTTTACTCCCACAGTCCAAAGACATGCAGGTTAGGTGCATTGGCGATCCTAAATTGGCCCTGGTGTGTGGGTGTGTGCCCTGTGGTGGGCTGGCGCCTACCCCGGGGTTTGTTTCCTGCCTTGTGCCCTGTGTTGGCTGGGATTGGCTCCAGCAGACCCCTGTGTTGGATAATGGATGGATGGTTTATATTTTATTTTCAAACATTCATTGTTTTGCTTAACCAAAACTCTTCATTAATCAGTAATGGTTGGGTATTATCATTAGACTTCAGCATATAGTGAAAATGACTTGATAAGTATAAAGTAAACCAGCATCTGAAGGTTCAACTAAATTTTCAAGCCTGTGTAGTCGAATGTTGTAGGCAACGATATTAAATCCTGCACTAAAATCTTTAGGCATGATTGTTGCCTTTCTTGTACTTTCTCATTTGTAAAATAAGATTGGAGTTATGAGATTAGAGAATTTCTAAAACATTAACAACAAATTGAATATTCAAAATTGATTCATAATTATTTATATCTAAATTTGAAATATTTAATTAAGATGTAACAATTACTTTGAAAAAAATCAAAGATGATGTATTAAATAATTAAATATTAAATATGTTCCACATGACCTGTTAAATTACTGCTAAACAGCTTTTAATAGGCTAATTGATATTAAAATTCAATGAAATGTGATAGGGTTAATTTGGAAACATTTCCACATATACAGTATATACTGCAAATTAGCCTGATCCATTAACTCATTCCTCACAAACAAAAACACTATTTCCCGTTTAGTTAAAAAGCAGAAATTTGCTCTTTACTTGTAGTGCTCAGAACATTAAGGGAGAATCCAACCCCAAGCACCCCAGTCTCTTTGTGATGTTGCAAACTCCAGGAAAAAAACAGTTGTGGACGATGGCAGTTGAATTTTTAATTGGGAAGAAGCCAACATTATGTTGTAACACTTGAAGCTAATGCTTCACGCTCCTCCCTCTTCATGTTAATACATCAGTGTAACATTTGGAGTTCCAGCATTTATGCATATCCTACATTTGCATCTACAAACTTTAAAAGGGGGACTTTAAAGTGAATGGCATAAACAAATGAAAATGATCTAGTAATGATAATAATGTATACTCAAATTACACATTATTCCAACTGCTTTACCCATTTTAATTCAAAAGAATACACTTTGTTGTAAAGCTGTGTTTTGAAATGACCATTAACAAAAGCCAAGTTACTTGGAAAAGAAGGAACTGATCTAATGAAGGAACATTTTGCCCATGGACAATTTTGTATAGCATATTCAAGAGCAAGCAGCCTCAGTATCTTCATAGTATTATTATTTTTACTTAACTGATGACTTTATTAAAGGTGACAATTGGTCATATTTCTTTCAGTTTTCCAATTGGAGTATAGGCTGGTGAAGCAATTTGCTCAATGTCACACAGTGTCAGGAGCAGGATTTGCACCCACAACCTCAGGGTTTGAAGCCCTAGAGCCAAAGCTTTAGCCACTACAACACACTACTTACCAGAATAGTATCCTTTGATATAAAAAAAGAAAAAAACTTACAAATATTGTATACAGAAAAGCACTTAATTACATAGGCCTTCTGATATACCCAGTTAACCAGCAACACTATTACTGATGGCCATTGTCTTATGAAATTTACCAAGAGAAGCTGGGTAACACAGCTGGTTAATCAAGGGTTTGCAAGAAGGATGGAAGGATGGTCGTTAGTTCTACAATGCTAATGGAGCAGTACTTCCAAATATGTTTCTGATACTACCTCCCCTACAGCACTATGTAATTCTTCTTAGGCAAACTCACTTCTTTGTCATTGTATGCCTATTTATAATATTTTTTGAAGATGTTCGAGTATCCAGTTTTTCTTTAAGAAATTCCATTAAAATGTAAGTCATTTGCTGTGTTTTAAATTTCTCATCTCAATGTCACCCATGATTTTTGACTTAGTCTGCTTTCACTGCTTTGGAAAGACATACCTCCTAATGGGAAATCTTTTTTAAGAGTGGCTCCTTTACATCACAGTCTGGAAGAGATTATATAGTGATAATATAGTGATTATATAGTGATAAATTAAGTCACATATATGTCAAGCCTTCTAAAATATTCACTCATGATCTGACAAAGTCTGATGACACTGGCTCTCCAAATGTATTTCTAATGAAACACATCTAACATGCACATACAATCCATAGATGATCTTCTGTTACTCTGTTTACTTGACTTTCTTTTTCTCTTTAAGCACTACATGTCATATAACATTTAATTTTTCTTTCATACAAACGTTAAATGATTTTAGCAATGCTTATGACAAAAAAATGTTAATCTGACTTAATTTAAATAAATATGCATATGACTTTCTATACCTGAATACTCTTCTTAGAATTACCCTTAATATTAAATGTTTTCAAAAAATGTTCAAATACAGTATTTTCAAATAGGACTGGAAATGGAAATAAATATGTTTTGTTTGATGTTGGCCTTCATACTGTAAGTTATGGAATTTTATTTGGGTGAAGTTAGAAATCATAAATAAAAACATTGTTAGCAGTCTGAAGTAATTATATTAAAATAAAAGTCTTAAGTAGATATGTCTCTAACAGACTAAAAAGTCATTAATTTGTGAAAGATGACGTGATGATACCAAGATTAATGCCAGATGGATAACTGTATAGGCAATAACTGATCGTCATAAAGTGCTGATAAAGCTCAAGTTCACATGAAATGGCAAAAAAGTAAGAATTATGGTGTAGCTCTTAAATTAAATCCTTAAAGTAACAAAAGGAGTTTTAATCAGTTGTCCACTCTGCCATTAACACTTGTTTTATAGTAATGGAGGACAGACATTAAAGTGGTTCTGATGGTCTGCACACTCACAGAGTGTCTGCATGGATTAACCTTGAAAATCGTAAAATATTTGAAAATGAACTCAGACTGAACATTATTGTCTTTGATTTCTTATCAGTAAGTAATATTCCAAAGCTTTCACATTCTTTATGATTCTCACAATTAAAATGTTGATCAGTTTTTTTTAAACCTACTGGTAACTGGAATTCTTTTTATAATTTGTTGGCAGTTATATTGCAGTTTAAAATCTTACTCAGTTGAACTTTCAATAAGATTTATTCCTTAACACAAGTTAATGAAAATTATAAAATATTATCAGTTAAAATGTAAACCAAAATATAACAGTGAAAATATTATGCAAAATCCAAAACTTCAGCAAAGGCACAGCTTATTAACAAAATACAAATATTTATAGTGGAAGTTTAAATATAAAGATGTTCTCTCTTTTTGCTTTCATAACGAGTAATAACTTTCAGATTTTTTCTTTATATTTTCCTATAGTTGAATATGAAACTCTTTATTAGTTCACAGCAGGCTATAAAACAGATGCAAATCTGATTGTACCTCATAACTGGACTGGTGTCAATAACAGAAGTTGTAAATTAATTGGTACACCCAGCAGACTTAAGAATAATATTGTTCAACTGCATTTGTAATTTCCTGTTTTCTAAGTTTCCTTGGAGCTGAGAACTACTGCAAAGAAATCTGATGCCAATGACTCATGTGTGATGCATCTTTCATCAGCTATCTAGTAAAAGAAAATGATGAGGCATAGCTTACATGCAAAATAGTAAACCTTATGACGTTCATTTCTATTTTAATGTTACTGTTGGAATGCAATATTGATTGTTACCTTGTTCTCAGATTAATCATACTTAGATGCTATATAATAGTGCTGACCCACTACTTCTCTTTAATAGTACACTCAAAAACTGAAATCCACCTTCTTAAGATGTGACACTTAAAGTTTTACACTATTTGATATAATAAATGATTCCACAACTCGTACTGAAATACACTTTCTGTAGTTGTACTTTTAATTCCTATTGACTATGCTTATAAGCCATATTATTAAATATATAACCTATTAGAGAGATGGCCATCCACATCCCTTGCAAGAATAACAAAAATTAGCTAGAGCATGAACTCAAAAAGATGTTGAAAGTGTGAAAGAGAGATTACACATCTTCTACAGTAGTATATTGAGTGCTAGTCTCAGATTAGCTGATTGTGGATCTCTATCCCAAAAAGCTTGCTCCACCTTACCCTACAGGTACATAACTGTAATGAGATAAAATGCCTGGAAGCTCACTATATTAAGCCAAGTTCACTGTCTCTGATATGCTGCTGTAATCATATTAAGGAACCTTTGTGTACTGAAAAAAGCAAAAACTGCTATATACCTATGACTATTAACAATATCTAGTGAGATGAATACCGGTCTCATTGGCTTTTTGGTATATCTTTCTTTTATCAAAAATGTTATTCAGCAAGAATTAGGAGTTGTAAAACTAGTGTGGCAGTAGGGGGCGCTAGTGCTCCCTTGAACCCTCAGGGATGACTCCAAACACCAGGTAAAAGTCCAAGACCTTTTATTTTCTTTTAACACAAATGTGCACCAAGCACCCTCCACACTACTCATAAACAATCCACTACTAATAAACTCTCCTCCTCGCCCAGACACTTTGTTCCTCCACCTCCCAGCACAGCTCGTTGTCTGGACTGAGGCACCGCCCTTTTATAGCCCCTGACCCGGAGGTGTTCCTGTCCCAACAGTCCACAGTTCCTTATTCCTTCCGGGTCAGGGCAATCAGTCCTTTACTTCAACCCGGGAGCACGTTGTTAATTCCCGTCACATGACCGTGACGTACTCCCGGGTCATAAGGCACAAAGGAGCCCATAAGCCCCCCCACAGTGACTCCTGGTGGCCCCCAAGGTATCCAGCAGGGCTGTGTAAGAACACTACATAAGAACAGTCCATAAGGCCCTGCTGGAACTCGGGGCACTATCCTGCTGTCGGGAGAGCTCCTCCTGGCGGTCTGGGGGTGAGGGCCGGAGCACGAAGCCGGCAGTCCTCCACACTAGACTTTTATCTTCTGTTTTTCAAGTGTTAAGTGTTTATGCCCTTTATTCTACAGGCACTTCACTTTCTTGTTTATCAATGGCAGAACAGAACTCAGATGGGTTATATGCCCTATCTATCACAAGGTACAACAAAATGAACATTCTTATGGTGTACTTAACTGGTGCGAAATGAGTGAGCATCTTTAAGTCCACAAATATCTGCATCACAGTGTCAATGTTTCTCCACCCTAACTGTATCACTGAAAAGGCTCAAAACAGAATTGCAAGAGACTGGGGAAAATAAATCTGTCTCCCAGGATCCTCCCTAATTTTTACAGACTCACATTGGAGAATATGATAACTGGAAGAATCATGGTCTATAGGGCAGTTGCACTGTAGCAGACAATAAGTTCCTAATGCAGTAACTGGCTAAAACATCCTGATTCATCACTGGTACCATGCTCCCATTCATACAAGGGATATGATGAATGAAAAGACATATATGAAGAAATCATACTCTACACCAGGGGTGTCAAACTCCAGTCCTGGAGGGCCGCAGTGGCTGCAGGTTTTCATTCTAACCATCTTCTTCATTAGTGACCAGTTTCTGCTGCTAATTACTTCTTTTAATTAACTTGACTCAGGCCCTTTAGTTGTTTCTTTTTCCTTAATTAGCAGTCAAACAATAATGAGACACAAAACAAGCCACCAAATCACACTATATCTGAAAATAAAGAAAGGTGAAGGTCTCAGCAAGATTGATCTCCTAACTCACCAAAACACTTTGACGATGTTCTTATGAAAAACAGAAAAATCAACAGTTTTGGAAATGTTAGCTGTGGCAGAACAAGAGCAACAACAGGCAATGGAATTAAATAATGGGTTTAATTAACAGCAAGAATTGGCTTCTCATTAAGAAACTGGTTGGAGTTTGAAGCCCCAGTTCAACTGTTGGCTTGTTTCACGTCTCATTTCTGTTTGGCTGCATTTTAATGAGGAAACAAATCAAGTCAGAGGACTGAATCCTTCTAACAGCGCTATTAAAACGTGAATTAGCAGTGAAAACAGGTCACTGATTAGGAAAAGGGTTAGAATGAAAACCTGTAGCCGCTGCAGCACTCCAGGCTTGGAGTTCAATACCCGTGCTCTACACCCTTAGAGCCATTCAGGCCAGCAATCAACTGCTCAACCCCCTGCTATATAGTTATAATGCCATCGAATTTGATGGCTTACTATCAGTTTTTAAGCATTTTCTGCACTGTAAAATTTCCATTTTCCCCAGTGTTGTTTGATTTTTGCTGTCCATTCATCGCCTCATTTACTTGTGTTGTCATTAATTATTTTTTCTCTTTACTACAAATTATATATAAATTTAAAAACTGAAAATTTTTCATGTTTTTTAGGATTTATAGCTGGAGCTTATTTATTACACTCTGTTGCACTTTGTTTTGTACATTGTTTTGCACAAATGTGCTGTATTGTTTACTATATGTTTCGTGTTACTGTACCAATGAAATGAATGAACAAATACATTATCTGGTAATAAAAGATATTAAAGTCAACAGCTGAAATGAACAGAACTGAATTAAACTAATAAAAAATATATTTCATAGCAAAGGATTCTTTGTCTAACTCATCCTAAATACTCATTCTAAAAACTCTGTTTGTTATTAGTGGTACATTCATACCACAACATATGTCATTAATTGTCATACTGTCAATAAAACTACTTGCATTTTTAGCCGTTACAACTTTGTCTGATTGATTAGGTACTTTCATGGCTTCCTGTAAAACATGCCTCATACAAAAAAAGATTGTTAAGATGCTGTCACTGATTGGGCAGTCATTTACATATAAGGATCAATAGCACCTAATTGATCACTAATTACTTCAGAACAGTGTAATAGTTGGTATTTATTATTTGGTACACTGTATTAATATAAGAAAAAGAATGCGGGTAAGGTAATAGACAAAGGTAAATTGATCCAGTGTGAGAAAGTTTCTGACACTGCAGTCTTATAGAGTGTCCAAATCAGTGTTAGTTCCTGACTAAGATCTGTTTGTGCTGGGAAACACTCCAACTTCCAAAGACCCTAAATTCATAAAATTGGCGTGAGAATATGGATAAATGATTGTGAAATAACTTGTACACATAGTCTCAATAGAGAACAATCAAAATCATTTTTTGTTTTTATCTGAAATGTTCCAAGCATTTCCTTGGTATTTCAAAAAGTCCATACTAAAGATTCAACTCAAAGCATTTTTTAAAAAATGGAGGAAAACTGAAAAGTAATAAAATAATTGTCTTACAATATAACTACTGTGTGAAATAAACACAAGTTAACATTAACCTAGGCACCCAACATATATTGAAGTACTCTTTATAAAATAGGGCTCTTCTCTGAATAGCCATTATATACTGTATTTACTGTATTTTATACTTGAGTTGAAACCTGCATTTCCTAGCAGCATTTTATGGTAAAAACACAGTTAAAAATTAGAAAAACAATGTTTACAGCGTGATGCTCAGCAGTTACAACTGGCATACTTTTTGCCCATTTTAGTCACAGAAGAACTGAGATAATAAATGCTAAAAGCCCACAGGAGGCATTTACTGTATCTCTGACGTTAACCTGCATCCAGCCCTGCAAACAGGTCCTCCAACTTGTAGAGAAAACTTGGGGGTTGGTGGCAGGACTTACACTATTCCACTCCATCCGAGCTACCTCTCTCTATTCCCAGCACTATTGGTACATCATTCAGAATACTGTAGTTGAAAGGAGGAGTCCATTGCAGGAGCCATTCACACACACACATACACACACACAGCAGAAATGTCAGTTGAACTAACATGTGTGTATTTGGGATGAAAACCAGAGTAGAGGAAGAACCTACACAGAAATAGAGAAACACACAAATGCCACATAGACACTAGAACAAGATTTAAAGAGCCAAGAAGCTGGATCTGTGAAACAACAGCACTATCATTATCTGAAGTTTATTTTTATTAGCAAATTAATGGTTTTTAAAAAATCTCTTTGGTAACATTGGTGGGCTCATGTTTGTCATCTGTATATATTATGATGTGCTTTTTATTCTTGAACATGGTTTACTGATGACTGTCAGCAATATACAATATACTGTATATGTATATATAGTATATATTGAATGTAACTTTTATAATTTAAGTTAGTAGAAAATGTAAACTTTTGACTAACATTTTACCCTTTCTCCATTATTTTAATAACATTTAGTTTTTTTCTAAATGATGTTGATTTTAATAGGTTACAATTAAAACAAAGCTGTTACACCAATTGATAAACCAGATACTGTTTTTACAATATGGTGGTGCAGTGGGTAGCACTGCTGCCTCTCAGTTAGGAGACTCGGGTTCGCTTCCCAGGTCCTCCCTGTGTGGAGTTTGCATGTTCTCCCTGTGTCTGTGTGGGTTTCCTCCCACAGTCCAAAGACATGCAGGTTAGTGTGTGCTTGGGGTGTGTGTGTGCATGCCCAGCGGTGGGCTGGCACCCTGCTCAGGGTTTGTTTCCTGCCTTGTGCCCTGTGTTGGTTGGGATTGGCTCCAGCAGACCCCCATCCAGCAGGCCACTGGTGTAACTGCCTCTGACCAAGCAATCAGAAACAGACTTCATGAGATTGGCTCGACGTCCTCTAGTGGGCTCTGTGCTCACTGCCCAGCACCATGGAGCTCGATTGGCATTTGCCATAGAATACCAGAACTGGCAGGTCCACCACTGGCGCCCTGTGCTTTTCACAGATGAGAGCAGGTTCACCCTGAGCACATGTGACAGACGTGAAAGGGTCTGGAGAACTCATGGAGAACATTATGCTGCCAGTAACATCATTCAGCATGACCGTTTTGGTGGTGAGTCAGTAATGGTCTGGGGAGGCATATCCATGGAGGGTAGCACAGACCTCTACAGGCTAGACAATGGCACCTTGACTGCCATTAGGTATCGGGATGAAATCCTTGGACCCCCTATGCTGGTGCAGTGTGTCCTGGTGCAGGCAGGCAGTTCCTGGAGGATGAAGGAACCGATACCATTGACTTGCCCCCATGCTCTCCTGACCTAAATCGAATAGAACACCTCTGGGACATTATGGGTCCATCTGATACCACCTGGTTGCACCTAAGACTGTCCAGGAGATCAGTGATGCCCTTGTCCAGATCTGGGAGGAGATCCCCATGCAGGACACCATCCGTCATCTCTCTGACGTTGTCAGGTATGCATACAAGCATGTGGGGGCCATACAAACTACTGAGTACGATTTTGAGTTGCTGCAATGAAATTTTGGCAAAATGGACTAGGCTGCCGCATCATTTTTTCACTTTGATTTTTGGGGTGTAATGTATTCTGTGTATGTTTTATGTAATCTTGTTAACCTGTGGTAGTAACAATAATGAGATGGCCACGCAAATTCTTGTCCATGTTTGTGGGGTTAAATTCATATACTCGGGGTTCCATCTCATCCCAAAGATGATCAAGTTAAAATGGAAAAGGAGTTTAAACTGAGCTGATTTGAGTGTGGGTGTTTGCTGTAGTTTGACCCTTGAAGAGAAGTAATCCTGGTGTGAACCAGCTGTTGCCAGAAGCCCTGAAATGGTCTGAAAGGGTTACAAAATGCATAGCTGAGTGAAAGAGTGATTAAGTGTGACTTTTTTTTTATTTTTAAGTAAGAGCAATTCAAGCATGTTATTAAATCATTCTGCATGTTATAGGTGGTATTTATGGATTTCACTCCATTGTGTGCCACTTTTGCCTTTGGTGCTTTGAGTGTACTGTTACACATGCTCAGAAAGGATGATTTTAAGATTTGTATTTTTTGGCAGAACTGAAATTTGATATATGTTTTGCTCTAGTATAATAGTATGACATGCTAATATTAACAAATGCACAGTACAGTATTTAATTTTTTTTCTAAAAGTGAATCTTTCGGTAAACAATATTGGTGAAATTTGCTTCAAGTTATGAGGTTTTGTGCAATTTAATATTTTGATACATGGAAAATCAAAGACCATTTTTAAGAATTTTTTTTGTTTTGTGAATATGTGAGAGTGGGATTTTTATAACTATTTTTCATGCATTTAAAAACAAATGAATATAAAAATGTGTTATTCATGATTCCTTTAAACACTAATAGATAACGTGTTTTGCAGCTGATCGTGAAATTGCATTACTTTCTACAAAGACATTAGAAACCCTAAGAAAGAAGGAGAGTTCCAAACAGTGATAATCCTCATTACAAGTTGTCCATACATCCATCCATTTATTTAATCAGGTAGCCTACCTTATTGTATTTTCAAGGTTGAGCAGAGATGAAGCCTGTGCCCAGCAACATTAATGGGGTAATTGTGGGCAATGATTATAATCCTTATTTCAAAACAAAATTAGTAAGATATGATAAATATATATATACATACTGTAAATACTGCAACGAAAGAATACATTTATGACCCTTTGTAACATTTGAAGATATAAAAAATATTGCAAATAGAGATAAAGCCTGGTGTTCTTATAGTTATTTAAAAACTAAAAAATATGGTAAATATATCTATACATAAACATATTAATACAAGAATAAATCTGAGAGTTGTATAAATTTAAAATATTTCATCTAAGGAACTGAGAGGTTGAGCCTTAATCTTTAAAGCTGCCTTTAGACTGTTTTCCCGGTTTATATATCTCTCCCTAACTACCACGCACTGGGAATGCCACTGTAACTGAGAATATTCCATCATTTTAAATAATTAACAGGAGTTTATGCCAAGAATGCTGTTCAATCTAACCAGCTATGGCTTACGTGTGATTTCGACAGACAGTTAAGGACTTGCCACTACTTAGCTCTAAAAACCAAACTGACAGTATGTCTTCTTAATAAATATTCAGAAACTGAATGCCAAATGGTGCTGATCATTACTTTAAAAACACTAAATATACTGCAGCGCTGCGCGGGCACTGACCCATCTTTCTTTTAGGTAGCTCACTGTCCTTAGAAAGACAGATCTCTGTTACCGCAATAAGATTTTCAAACGACTTCGGTCGTTATAGTTGCAGTTTTTGGGGTTCCCTTGCAGCTGCTTATTTGAATGATGGAATGCCAGATCATGCTGGATATGACTCATCGCCGATGTCCAGTCATCATAAGGATGATGCAACTTGGCGGTGCTCTTCTACAGTCGTCCCTTCAAAGTCACAGTCCCGGCTACCATTTCCAGATCCTTGCAATGGCGCACCAACGTTTTGAAACGGCGAGATGAGCTCCTGTTCAGCTGCGGTCGTATAAACGGTGATGTTGAACGTTACACTATCAGGCAGAGCTGTTAAGTGGTTCTCTTGGAATGCAATGCGGACAAGGTGTTTAACGCCGATGTCAAGCGCCGTTACACAATAACCTATATGACTCTACCTTTATTTTCACGCTTTTCCTCAGTGGTTTGTACGGCTGGAAAACTGGCGGGAAGGTTTAGTTCAACAAGCTAGAGAAAAGACGGGAAATGCCAGACAGAAAGTCAACGGCTGACTTTTAATTTGTCGGTTGAATGTTCTTACTTGACTCTTCGCTCACTGGAATCAATCGTTCGTTTTAGTTACTGCATTTTAGCTGAACGGGAGTTCTTTGCCGCCTTTACCAGAGTCTGCGGATGGTCAAATGCTGATTGGGTGCTATTCGCGTCAATTTAAAGTAATTCACAAATCATCAAGCAGGCTGTAACCGACATCCAATCATCAATCTACTAACCTTTTAGAGACTTAGAAACCTTCCAATCAGTGTTCTCATTGGCTTTTGCAATTTCAGAAGCAACAACAAACAGCATCTTACCTGTTACGACCCTACCCCCCACATAAAAAGCGGTATTGAACAGAGTCGACGTGCCCGACAAAGTGTCCAATGAATGAGAAGTGTTGTGTACTGGATGTCTAGTGTTTTCAAACCACTGGCACGATGGACTTAATGTTGCAGGTAACGTTTAAAAATGTTTTACTTTTACCGTTTGTCACTGGAACATTTTGCGCACATATTTTGGTTTGCTTCCAGTCAAATATAAGCAATGTGATCCTTGCACCGAAGAATTGTTTAGTCATTTGTGACATAATGAGCTGTTTATGATGGAAGTTCGTGTTTTGTTTTTGAGTTTGTGTTTATGCAGGATTAATGAACATATGCCTGTAATTGCTAGGGATTGTTATTTTCCAGCGTCAGAGAATATATCCTGCAGTAAATATTGCATTTACACTCCACATACTGGACTCATTTTTGTGGTCACAGCGGCAGTGGACGCAAAAAAAAAAACCCAAAAAAAACAAAGACAGGATGTACGCACATACATTCGCACATTTAATGTAGCTAGTCAAAACACACATCCATGTGATGTGTGAGGGAAAACCATAGAACCTGGACAAAAACCCATATGAGCTCAAGAACAACATTCCGCCTCCACGCTGACAAAAATCGTGGACAGGGTTTAAACCCAAGATACTGGATCTGAGAGGCAGCAGGGTTAACTGCCACAACTCCAAGTATGATTATCTTAATATGATAAATTTCATGTCTTTTCTGTCTAAACACACTGGACACCTTATTAGTATATATTGTCCAACGCACATTATTATTCTTAATTTCTCTAGAAATTTCAAAATAACATACATATTAGTTTTAAAATAATATAACATCAATTGTTATACAATTATTGTAATATTTTGTTTTAATGGAAAGGTTATTTACAACAAAGAGATTCATTATTGAAGATGTGCTGCGTGATTGTTGGATATGCAAGCATATTGTGACAGTACTACTACTGTTAACTTTTTATCATTTATGAATGGCTAACTAAGTTGTGAGTGTTACTGCCACACAGCTTCAGAGATCCAGGTTTGATTTTCACCTGGTGTATATCATAACGGGTTCTCTAGTTTCCTCTCATATGCCAAACACATAGACAGTATGTAAACGGGATTGGGACTTCTAAATGGTGCGTGTATGAGTGAGTGTGCTGTGTGATAAACTTGTGCTTCTTTGAGAGTTTGTTTCTTCCTTGTTCCTAATTCTGCTCGGGTAGTTTCTGACTCTCAAGTGACTGTATAGGATTAAGATGGTTTAGCAAATCGTTCAATGGATGAATTGAATGTTGGCTTCTTTGAAAATATGATAATTTAACCAACAAATGTTTAAGGAAGAAAAGAGGCAAAATATTGAGTTTTTTTTTCCTTAAAATAAGTAGGCAGTAAAATAAAGTAAATCTTTTAGTCTAATCTCATTAAAAGGTACAGTTTTAAAGACTTGTGTCTCATAACATGCTATCAAAAAATAGTTTAACAATTTAGAAAATACTATATATGACAGATTATAATTTGCATAACATTATTTATTAAAGTATACTTGAAATTGCTTAATCCATAGAATGTGGCCTGGGGTTCCATCCAAACAGAGGTGGTTCTTTCCTTGTACCCATTGCTATCAAGATATGCCATATTTTCAATTGATAGTATGATGGAAAAAAATGACAATAGTTCAAAGGAACAAATTATTACAAATTTGCAGATGATAATCTAATTTCGGGATTTTTTTGATACAACATTGAACAAAGTGTAGGACTCAGTTTGCTGGTAAATTCTGCTCTGCTATGTGTCTTTACAGTACTGGTTAAAACTAATATAACAGCAGCTAAAAAAAGTTTAAATTTGTCACATATTCATAAAACTATGAAAGATGGCAATTCCAAAAAAATATATTTTAATGAGAACAATAATGAATATGACAATATTAACATTGTTAACATTCACTTAATATAGTTTGAAAAGCTTTCTTTGTTACTACAAACATTACTACAAATGTTAAATGTTCATAAGTGTTTTACTTTAAAGGCCAGGCCATTTTATTTATGCAATCTACATAATAGATAAGCTAATAAATATTTATGTTGTAAGTGATATACAATAAAAATGCAATGAAATAATTTATTCTGTATTTCAGCTGCAACCCCCATTATAATTGGCTACAGTAGTTTAATTGTTTCAATGGCAAGATTTAAGGTAATTTGTAGGGAAATGGTGATTTGTTGAAATTATTAACAAAAAAAAAATCTTTCTCGACAACATGACAGCAGTGGCAGGAGAGAAACAGGGGTGCCTTGTTTCTGTGACTGACATTAATTATAGGCAAGGACTTTGTAAACACAGCACACAGCCATGTGGAAGCTGGTGACATACAGTAAAAATGTGACATAATAGCCTGTGACGTTTATAAATAAATAAAAAATGATGGTAGTCATCCATTGTAATTCACATCAGTCAGTAGTCACTAAATGTACAAACATTTTGACAAACGGCATTAGAATTTTAACAAAGCTTTTTTCAGATTTGTTTTATTTTAAATGGTCACAGTGATTAAACCTGAATATAGAGCTAAGTGTAAACTATTTTGTAGCGTTTTATTTTTTGAAGTTCTGTTCAAATTTTATCAAAACATTTTGGTCAAGACACCCTTTTAATACCTTGATTAGTTGTATATTTTGTTGCGTGAAGCTATTGTAAAATGCACAGGATAATAAGCTTGTTCCATTTCATGTTTTAATTAATTATTTTACATTGCATAATATGAACGATGTGCTTTTCCAGAATTCGTACATTCTGGCTGGGTTACTTCATATACATATACACATACATATATACCAATCCGTCACAACATTAAAAACACCCTTCTAATATTGTGCAGGTCCCCCTTGTGCCAACAAAATATCTCTGACCAGTTGGGGCATTGACTCCAAAAGACCTCTGAAGGTGTCCTGTGGTATCTGGCACCAAGATGTTAGCAGCTGATCCTGTACCATGCATAAGGCTTGTTTTTCCAGGAGATCCCCAAGATGCTCAACTGGGCTGAGATCTATGAAATTCAAACGCCAAGTCAATACCTTGAACTCTCTGTCATGTTCCTCAAACCATTCATGAACACGTTTTGCACTGTGGCAGTGTACATTATACTGCTGAATGAGGCCACTGCCATCAGGCAATACCATTGCCATGAAACCATGTATGTGGTCTGCAACAATCTTTAGGTATCTGGTATGTGTGAAAGTAACATACCCTGTACACATGAATACCAGGACGCAAGGTTTCACAGCAAAACATTGCCTTGAGCAACACACTGCCTCCGTTGACTTGCCTTCTTCCAGTAATGCATCCTACTACCATCTCTTCCCCAGGTAAACAATGGACATGCAACCAGCTGTCCACATTATCTAAAAAGAAAATGTGATTCATCAGACCAGGCCAACTTTTTCCACTGCTCCATGGTTCAATTCTAAAGCTTGTGTGCCCATTGTAGGCACTTTTGGCTATGGACAGGAGTCATCATGAGCACTCTTGACTGGTTTGTGGCTATGCAGCTGTATGTGCAACAAGCTGCGATGCACTTTGTGTTCTGACACCTTTCTCTCATGGGCAGAATTTTGTTTTTCAGGAATTTATACTACAGTCTCCTCCTTCTTTCAGCTGCTCCCATTAGGAGTTGCCACAGTGGATTATTTTTAAATGCAACAGAGAAGAGCCTGGATTTGAGAATTAAGTGTGGAACGGTTTTGTAGAGTGACATTAAAAGGTTTTATATAGTATACGCAACACAACTGAATGGCTACTCATCAAATTTATTACTAAAATGCCTTTTGTTCTGTCAAGAATGTTGGTATTAAGAAAAATGAATCATCATGTTTGTTGAGAAGGAACAGCATAGCCACTTATACTGGAATGTTTCATTTCCTGTGTAAATGGATAATATTTTTTAAATCTGTTAATTGAAAATAACACACACACATACCGTTTTTTTGTATGTGTGTGTTTGTGTATACAGTAAACCCTCGTTTATCGCGGTTAATCTGTTCCAGACTCAACCGCGATAAACGAATTTCCGTGAAGTAGGATTCGTTAATTATAAATCGAATATTTTCTCAGTTAGAGCATAGAAAACCAGTTTATGACCTTCTAAATACATTTTTTAACATTATTAGAGCCCTTTAGACATGAAATAACAGCCTTTAGTTAAAAGTTCAAACTGTGCTCCATGATAAGACAGAGATAAAAGTTCTGTCCCACAATTAAAAGAATGCAAACATATCTTCCTCTTCAAAGGAGTGCCCGTCAGGAGCAGAGAATGTCAGAGAGAGAGAAAGACAGAGAGAGAGAGAAAAGTAAACAATCAAAAATCAATAGGGCTTTTTGGGCTTTTAAGTATGCGAAGCACCGCTGGAGAAAGCAGCTGCAAGGAAGGGAGCAATGTGAAGGTAGTCTTTCAGCAATTTTTAGAGGAGCGTCCGTATCCTCTAGGCCAGTGTCCGAACAGCCCCTCTGCTCACACCCCCACTGTCAGGAGCAGAGAATGTAAGAGGGAGTGAGAGAGAGAAAAAGCAAACAATCAAAAATCAATATGTGCTGTTCATGCTTTCAAGTATGCGAAGCACCATGCGGGAAGCACATCGTATATCATTGAGGAGTTTTATTTAATATGTAATACGTGCTCTGATTGGGTAGCCTCTCAGCCATCCGCCAATAGCGTCCCTTGTATGAAATCATCTGGGCAAACCAACTGAGGAAGCATGTACCATAAATTAAAAGACACATTGTGAGCAGAAATCTGCGAACCGGCAAAAAATCTGTGATATATATTAAGATATGCTTACATTTAAAATCCGCGATGGAGTGAAGCCGCGAAAGTCAAAGCGCGATATAGGGAGGGATCACTGTATATCCAGTTGGGGGTCAAAGAGTTCCAGAAGCATAGGGTGCAAGACAGAAACCATTTGTGTACAGGATGCAAGTCTTTTGTAGGGTTCACTCTGCAGATATCATTGGAGTCAATTCAGGATCAACAGTTGAACTAACATGTATGACTTTGGAAATATGGAAGGAAAATCTGACTACCCAGAGAACAGCTCATATACTGTACAGTAGACACATCTAGAGTGTACCGAGTCCATACATATTATGACCAGGCCCTGAATTCAGAATCAGCATGATGTATCCATAAAGCAGTAATACTAACCACTTCAATACTATACTACTGGAAATAAGTGATAAAAATATACTCTGAATTATATTCCAAATGAGCACAAGTTAAATATAAATATGTATAGCAATTTTCCATTTAGAAAAGAGTAAAGTCATTACTTTTGTATTTCTGCTTTTACTAAATTCATTTTATTAATCAGTGAGAAATACACACAACAACACACACACATATATATGTGTATGTATGACACCGATCTTTGAAAATGAAGCATGTGTATTAAAGACTAATATGTCTGTGCATTTGGTCCTTTTCCAGACTTACAGTGCAACCAGAAAGTATTCACAGCGCATCACTTTTTCCACATTTTGTTATGTTACAGCCTAATTCCAAAATGGATTAAATTAATTTTTTTCCTCAGAATTCTACACACGACACCCCATAATGACAACGTGAAAAAAGTTTACTTGAGATTTTTGCAAATTTATTAAAAATAAAAAAATTGAGAAAGCACATGTACATAAGTATTCAACGCCTTTGCCATGAAGCTCAAAATTGAGCTCAGGTGTATCCTGTTTCCCGTGATTATCCTTGAGATGTTTCTGCAGCTTAATTGGAGTCTACCTGTGGTAAATTCAGTTGATTGGACATGATTTGGAAAGGCACACGCCTATCTATATAAGGTTCCACAGAAGACAGTTCATGTCAGAGCACAAACCAAGCATGAAGTTAAAGGAAATCTCTGTAGACCGCCGAGACAGGATTGTCTTGAGGCACAAATCTGGGGAAGGTTACAGAAAATTTTCTGCTGCTTTGAAGGCCCCAATTAGCACAGTGGCCTCCATCATCCATAAGTGGAAGAAGTTCGAAACCACCAGGACTCTTCCTAGAGCTGGCTGGCCATCAAAACTGAACGATCGGGGGAGAAGGGCCTTAGTCAGGGAGGTGACCAAGAACCTGATGGTCACTCTATCAGAGCTCCAGAGGTCCTCTGTGGAGAGAGGAGAACCTTTCAGAAGGACAACCATCTCTGCAGCAATCCACCAATCAGGCCTGCATGGTAAAGTGGCCAGACGGAAGCCACTCCTTAGTAAAAGGCACATGGCAGCCCGCCTGGAATTTGCCAAAAGGCACCTGAAGGACTCTCAGACCATGAGAAACAAAATTCTCTGGTCTGATGAGACAAAGATTGAATTTTTTGGTGTGAATGCCAGGCGTCACTTTGGAGGAAACCAGGCACCGCTCATCACCAGGCCAATACCATCCCTACAGTGAAGCATGGTGGTGGCAGCATCATGCTGTGGGGATCTTTTTCAGCGGCAGGAACTGGGAGACTAGTCAGGTTAAAGGGAAAGATGACTGCAGCAATGTACAGAGACATCCTGGATGAAAACCTGCTCCAGAGCGCTCTTGACCTGAGACTGGGACGACGGTTCATCTTTCAGCAGGACAACAACCCTAAACACACAGCCAAGATATCAAAGGAGTGGCTTCAGGACAACTCTGAATGTCCATGAGTGGTCCAGCCAGAGCCCAGACTTGAATCCGATTGAACATCTCTGGAGAGATCTTAAAATGGCTGTGCACCAACGCTTCCCATCCAACCAGATGGAGCTTGAGAGGTGCTTTAAAGCAGAATGGGCGAAACTGGCCAAGGACAGGTGTGCCAAGCTTGTGGCATCATATTCAAAAAGACTTGAGGCTGTAATTGCTGCCAAAGGTGCATCGACAGAGTATTGAGCAAAGGCTGTGAATACTTGTGTACATGTGATTTTTCAGTTTTTTATTTTTAATAAATTTGCGAAATCCTCAAGTAAACTTTTTTCACGTTGTCATTATGAGGTGTTGTGTGTAGAATTCTTAGGAAAAAAATGAATTTAATCCATTTTGGAATAAGGCTGTAACATAACAAAATGTGGAAAAGGTGATGCGCTCTGAATACTTTCCAGATGCACTGTATACATAAGGTAGTACTGATACCTCATACTTCTTGAACCCTTGTTAATTGCTTTGCTGGAGTGTCTTCTGTGGCAGTATGCTTACTCTCTCTTCATACATGTTTCCTCTTGGAACTGCAGTTTCTTCGAATAGTCTAATGGCACACTGTTAGGTTTAATGATTTGATAAGAAGCAGATCTGGGGGGCCTTTTCTGCCCACTGCTATAAACCAATGTAATGCTTGTTTATTTATTTACTAATTGATTGATTAATTGGATGTATTATCTGTCCTGTGAGGCTGTATTCTTGTTTTTTATGTTTCTTCTGCTGCATACATTTGAATTTCCCCATGGGATTAATAAAGTTTATCTAATCTAATCTAATAATGGCAACACTAAACTGGCATAATATGCGCATTACTGTGCCCTGTGATGGGCTGTTATCCAGTGCAGAGCTTGTTCTTGCCAGTTGCACATTCTTCCTCCCTGTGGCTCTGTGCTGAAAAAATACTCTGAAAATGGAAAGAACAACATAATAATGAAATTAATTTTATGCACCGCCTTTTTCTGCATGTAGCAGAAAACATTCTATCCACATATCCAATTCATGTATTGTCTGAACCAGCTTTTACCCATTTAGGATTACAGGGATCCTGTTCCAGAAGCATTGGTCACAAGACAGGATCTAGCTAGAGTACAATGCACACCATAACAAATTTCAATGTGTATAAAAAGGTGCATACAGTAAACAAATATGATTTTAAAGAATTCTGAATTACGCAAAAGTACACAAAATATTGTTAGCTCATGGTAACCCTTTAAAATGTTCAAAGAATATTCATTAATAACATTTTATTTTAGAAGAAACATTACTGATAGACAACTAACTGTACATGTAGTGAAGCCATAGTTTGTATTAAAATAGTCTGTGTTCTTTTTTGGAGACTCACTGTATACATAGTACATGTACATCCTGATACAATATGTGGATTGTGATGGATACCTGGATGGTAGGTATGAGACTAAAACAAAGGCAGCTGGATTGAAGTGAATGTAGGTAACAGTAAAACAATTGCTTTCATTACAAAGGATCCCAAAGGTTGTGGGAGGTGGGGACACTTGGGTAAATAAAAAGCTGTTATACCAATATTTCTTTGCAGTATACATAAACAGTAAGAATGCACATTTTGTACATATTTTGGCAGATGCCTTTTTTTGTGCTCAGTGGGGACAAATACTGAGCAATGGTGGCAGACTTTGGCTATGATATTCTTATAGTTTTACTGTAGGCACCCGTACCCTAGGATGGCATGGTAGGGCAGTGTTTACTGCTACTGCTTCATGGACCCAGCATCTTGACTTGAATCCTGCACCCAGAGGTTGTCCATGTGGAGTTTTTCTTATAGGTCCTCTGGTTTTTCCTGCACATCTCCAAATATGTGTGTTTTAATTGGTGTAACTTTTGGTTAAGTGGCAACTCTAAACTGGCCATGTGTCAGTATTGGTGTGTGTGTGAGTGGGCCTTGTAATGGTTTGGCACACTGTTCATGTTGGTTTCTTCCTGCTTTGTGCCCAGCACTACCAGTGTTCTAAAATTTGATTCTACTTTATCTGGTACCCCTACTATGAGAAACTGTTAGCTTTAAGTTGACAAAGTATTATGTTTTTAAAGGAAGTTTTAAGATTGAAAACAAAAAAACTAATTTTGAAAAATGTTAAAAAATTGACTGAGTTACACGTGTTGTGCATGCTCAGAAACTGAGAGCACACAATGGAAGCATTTAAAGCAAGTTGTTTCAAAAAGTAGAATGTAGTCTTAGAACACTAGCATAGACGCCACATCTTTGCTGCCCTGAATTAGCTTATGGAGTTTTGAGAATGGTATGGTTTGGAAAGCCAAGTACTTTAAAGGAATACTCCACCCAAAAATAATATTTTTTTATATGTTACTTATCCTAGGTACTTTGTGTTGGTGAGAGACAAACATTTTTGATCTTATGTTTTCATTCAAAATGGACTGAAAAAGTATGATATCATTCAAGCCAGTGCTCTACAATAGCAAACAATGTGAAAAAACGTCCGTGGGAAAAAAGAAATAAAAAATCTCATGTAACTTGCGTCGTGTATAATCCATATGTCACAATACAGAACTCTTGACCAATAACTGAAGGGGAGAAAACTCCCATGAGTCTTTACTTTTCTGTTTATGATGTGTGCTGATTAATCCAGAAGTATCTATTTAAATATTTCAGCAAAAAAGTGTGCATTTTACACTTTTTGTGCACAACACAGGTTAACTGATATGTGGATTATGCGACACAAGTAGCATGAGATTTTTTTGTTCATTTTCCTTTGGATTTTTTTTTGCATCATTTGCCGTTATACAGCATTGGTCACTATAGGCTTCTGCTATATCATGAACTTTTTCTTTCTGTTCTGCATGAGGCATCACTAAAAATATATGGGGTAAATAACACATTAAAAAATACATTTTTGATAGAGCATTCCTAAAAAAGAAGGGCTTCCATGTGATGTCAGAAAGAAACATCTTATGGGCATGACTACCAAGGTGAGAAATCCTCAAGCCTAACATTGCCATTTATAGCAATATTTTATTTGCAATTTACTTTACTCAGTATGTAATCTGATTTATTCACATACATTTATGTATCCATATTCATGACAGAGTTGCAAAGAACACGTAATGAATTGTGTATGGGAACTAAGTAGGAACACTTTCTGAACAGAACTAGACTTTGTATTTTTCACATAAATATACACATTACTTGTTTGTTTAATGGGAAAATAATATTTGTACTTAAAAGCATTAGAGGAATTACAAAGATGTGGCATTATGGACACCCTTCTTTTGGATTATTTAGAGCTTTTCACCTGAAGCTTCCAGAAGAGGTTTTCATCAGGATCCTGAAATGGATTAACATATCAAACCCAACTAATCCCGTTTTTTAATACAATATTAGATATACAGAAAAATGTTTTGCTGATTGTTTTATCTAAGTGTGTGCGCTAACAGAAGATGAAAAACGTTTATAGCATGTGATATCTTTGCCTATATTCTTTTGAATTGTTCACTTCATGGTATTTTTTATTATATATTTAAGTCCAAATGTAATTCTGACATATGTAAAAGAAATACCGCTGTCTGACAGAATACAGCCGCGTTAGTTGTTTTTTTAGCACGTCCAGAAGTTGAGTTCATGTAAAACAAACACCGCCGGCGTCTCGGATTAAATTGCATGAGGAGTGCAGCGTTCGTTAACTGGCTCCGGTGTATTTATGCTGCCAGCCACGTGTTTATTATGCTTTGGGAAATGATCTGTGAAAGCCATGTAGCCTTTACAAAGCCGTCAGTCCCAAGTCGCTACATTCTTTTATGCCGTGCGTCTAGGGCTCGCTCTGGACACAAAAGCAAGAGAAGGGATTGAAATATGTGAAACTTTCTTACTTAAAGGACCCAGTGCACAAATACCCACAGAAAACGCAGATGCCTGACGCGAGTGAAGGGGGCGCGTCCCCACAACGCGGTTAAATTATAGCTCCGCCCATCTTCAGATTGGCAGGTAGTTATAGACGAGTTCGCCACCGGACACACCCACCTTACGCGCAGTCGTGTCTGTGCGTGCTGGCGCTAACCCCGCCTTGTTAGCCCCGCCCCCGACCGACCGCAATGATTTAGAAGTTCAGGAATCCCACGTGACGTCACCAGAGGGTGATGTAATGCTTCTCTAAATAGAACGTATTGTAATCTTCTCTCAGTCCAACGTGGTTCCTTCTCTTAGAGTGCTGCTTCTTCTCTGCACTTGTTTGGTAAGTTAATAAAAATGTACCTACTCTCTCAGAAACCCCGCGTCTCGCTTAAAATAACTCACGAGCTTGCTTGTAGACAAGTTTTATTCCTCCTGCTGTTATCTCACCCCCCTTTTGAAAGAATCAGATGATTGTTATTATTTCTAATCGGTGTCAATGAATAGCTGTTTAGTGTTGTGTTTTCTGAGAAGCGGTTTCTAATATTTAGCAAATGGGTATACTTTGTAGAGTTGACGATAACTTTTGGTACTGTTTGCAAGTGTCGGCTTTCACATTGTGCACTTTTGTTTTCTTCTGTGCTTGCTGAAATAGTCCCGTTACTGGCAGCAGAAACAGTTATGTGCGGAGCTTGATTGAACCGGAGATCAAGCCTCATGATGTGTGTTTTAAGTTGAACCGGAAAGTGCTCAGTATGATCATGTCATTTTTGTTGCCTTGAATTGTTCATGACTCCTGAGACGTACTGTTCTTTTAAACGTGTCAATTGAAGTCATCATTAGTATTCTTGTATGGTGTCTGTCTAGAACATACGCTGCTTATTGTCATGTGGTGTCTCTCTTTAGCAAGGTAGATGCAGGGAGTCCGTGAAGTTAACCGGAACGGCTAAAATGACCGCAATAATGAGAATAGAGATTTCCCTGTGTTGGCATTTTAAAGAATACTGATTGTTACCCTGGACCTGTCTAATCAGGAGTAAAATGGGTTGGCAGCATATGAGAATCACGACAGTATCAAGCATTGCACAAGATCGTAGGTGTTCATTGTTACAGATAAATGCCGAGATGCTTACAGGTTGCCTGTTTACCTGTATGACAGTGCCCCTAAGTCGATCAATCCTCAGTTAACGTTACTTTTTAAACCAAATCACGGATTTATTGTTTAATGCAGTAGTATTTGTGGCTTTGTTACACAAGTTTCCACTGTCGCCTGGCTGTTGTTGTCAACCCCATTATTAACAGCAGTTCTGTAAATAAGAATTATATGTTTTTCAGCATTACGTCATTCTGCAGCCTAGTAAGTGTGTTTGATTAACAGCCTGGGATATTGAAGGGTTCAGGACTAGGATCTGCTGACAAAGCACGCTCGCTTTTAAAGCTCTCTGATTAAAACAACGAAAAAGAACTAGGGGGAGATTAGTTTGTAACGCAGGACAGGGTAAGAAACTTCGCTTCAGCGTTAGCCTTTTCCCCTCAAGTTTTAGGAATGCGTCCATTTATTTGTGTTATCCCTTTAAGGGAAATGGGTGTTAATTATTGATTAGCAATGAAAGAGTTGAATTCATAAATGTCGTCGATTGCCAGACACCGGCATTTAATGTGATATTGTAGAATAAACCTAGTAACGTGTTGACTTGGATGAGGCTGCATAAGAAACAGGGAAATAAAGTTAATAAGAAAAAGAACGATACGGAGAAGCATGGAAGTAACAGTTTCAAAGAAAGCGACAGGTGGAAAATCGACACTCAAACAAAACAAGTGAAACTTAAGAGAAATCTACTTTTAAACTAATTTCTCACTTAGGTAACGAGCGAAATAGTGACACGCCTTAACGCATCTCTTGCATTCGCCAACAAACGATGCCAGCAGAATTTTGTTATACAGTAGTCTGTACATTTTATAAATAGTAATGTGATTTTTAAAAGCAATTGAACTGCATGCACCCGCAGTTTATAGCATCATTTGTTGATTTATAAAAGGACTAATCCCGCATTTATAATGATGAAATTGATAATATTGGAAATGATATCGGAAACTCAAGAGCTGTTTACAGCGAAAAAGGCGATGTGTGACCGGTGCGAATGTCATGACGTCAATTGAATTGATCGGTTGTGGCTCACCAAGAATGAGACGAAAAAGTGAATTTCACAACACGAGCAAATAAGTGTTTTAAACAACATTCGACAAAATGCATGTTTAAAACAATTAATCTACTTCTAAAAGTTCAGCACAATTCCCACAGAATTGGCTGTATGTGCTCGAGTTTGCTTGATTACACAATCCCGTTCAGCGGGCCGCATATACTTAAGCGGCAGTGCAGTTCTTATTTTCATTAAATGCTGTATTTATCATGGTTTCGTAGTAAAACTAGCAGTTCTAATCCGGTTCTTTATTAATTCATTTTATGTTTACAATCGTTAATCTATTACTTGCTAATTCAAGTCAGTCGCTCCTCGCCAACATTTTGGTTTCTTGTCTTGTGTCCGCTGAATACCACTAGATGGTGCAGTGCAATGCATCAAAGCGGAGCTAAGTTGAGCGGCGTGGGGCACAGGATAACCCAGCAAAAGATGCTTTCCGCGACAAGTCACTTCTTGCAGAACACCAATCTGAACGGCTGAGTACTTGAACTTGCAGAAGTGTGAATAACGAAACAAGAAAATGATCATTTACCGAGCTGGATTAGTCAGTATTGTTATAATCAAGGCGTGATTTCTTTACTTCTTATTGTCTAAATGTAAATATCTACAAAAAATGCAAAAAGATGGCAATGAATATATGTATATCATTTATGTATTTGAAGCAAAGCCTTTTATTGGTTATGAATCTATTATTTTAATACTCATATTTTAATTATGACGTAGAGTTTTTTTTTTACATTTGATTCTTTGTTGTTTTTACTGAAAAGAGTGGGATACATCTAACACAGTGCTTACAGATATTTTAACTGAGCAGGGTGTGTACTAATAAAATACAATGCAGCAACCTCCGTCTTAAACCCCTACAAATTAATCACAATAATTTTGGTCTTTTGCAGGAAATAACAAGATTGGAACAAACAGTACGCTTTCGTTTCTTTTTTTAACCTTGTTTGTAACTTTTGTTTCCATGTTGTAAATCCATAAGACCTAAAGGTGACGAATTAATCTCCAGGATGTCATGGTTTTATACTAACTGTAAATATTCAATTATATCCTGTACAAGTGTTCGCGATTCTTGAAGGTAATAACAACTAAAAAATGGATTTTTTTTAAATGTAATACGTTTATTACTGTTACAGCTATTCGCGCATTAACGAGTATAAGTAAAATAGTTTCACACTACTGCGAAACAGTAACTGACGCATTTTTAGGAGAATCTTTAGCAAGATTTCTTGCAAAAGAGTGTTCCAATTGAAATTAGCGATGTTTGACCAACATACGTGTGCAGACAAATACAACCTCCGATGAACCCAGTACTGTTTGCGAGACTCACCAGATCATCTAAAGCACCTTAATAAATCAGTTACGAACTAAAAACCACATTTACCTATCAAAGTTAACTTGAAAGAAAAATCGTGGAAGCGAAAATGTCTTTGATTATTCTTTTTGTGGTATTGCTTTTCTTTAAGCCTAAAAAGAACTTGAAAAATTCATTTAATGGTTATTGCATATCCGCTAGGAGCAGATGTAATTGCAAAGGCTAAATAACAGCAACTGGAAAAAAGATGAGCTGCGTACATTAAACTTAAAAACTTTAAAATGCCTTGATTGTAAACATTCTTCACAACCCTTTAACTCTGTTTGAAAATGCGTCTATAGAGGAACAGTAATAGATCTTCTTATCCGAAACATAATGAATGGATTTAAAACGTAATGTTTTTGTGCAGTATTTCATTTCAACTATTAATGAATATGCTCCACTTTCCGTTTCTTTATGATATTTTAATTAGCCGTTCTTTTAGAAACATAGAAGAATTGAATCTATGTTGTTTTTCTGTATTGAGTTTAACTCTAGTCAATTTGTAGACATTGAAAGTACAATATGCAGTAGTTGAGTGATGTTTGAATGATATGCTTAGTCTGGCTTCAGTAGGGTTTCATGTCAATTTTGAGGCAATGATTAAAGAATCAAAATGTTTATTTAAAAAATTTTAAGCAGACGTTTTCATTTGAACTCCAATATATTATGTATCAGTATAATTAAATCTGTTCCACATTTTCCTTTATTCTATTAAAAGATAAAATCCATAATGCATGTATTGTCAATTACACCCATTTTCCAAAAGACCTTTTGCAGTTCATAGTAAAAAAATATGGCCAAGTGCAGTGTACTTTACCTGCAGTTTTTTAGAGTATATCTTAATACTTGTACTAATGGCAGTAGCATTGTTCTTCAAATATTTCTTTATAAAAATATAAAAACTTTTGTGAGCTTTGCACATAAAATGTATCATGCTGTATCAATAAAGTACATTTAAAATAAGGCTTTTAAACAGCTTTCATAGGTTCATGATTTAATATTTAGTGCCTGTTTAAAGCTATTTCAGAAAGTATCCTAACAGCTAAATGTGTTCTGTCTGTGGTTAATCCATTGTTTTCTGTCTCATTTCAAACGTGTTTGTATTAGAAAAACTTGCGCTCTATCCATGTCCCGATGATAGTGGTGTGGTGCATAAGTCTGCCCTATGACTGACTGATGTCAAATAGGGTTCCTGCTTTACTCCTGGTGCTTCCAAAGTAGGCTCCGACCCCCAGGAACCTCAGTGTTTGACACTGGTTAGATGAATGAATGGAAATATACCAGGCACTGTATTTGAAAATGATTTTGAAATATAAACATTTACTGTATTACAATATACAATGCAGTACAAGTGAAATTCTGCTAGGTTATTAATTCTCATTTTAAAAATTATGACATGGGAGTTTTAGTTTATAATATTCGTATTTTGTATAAGCAAAGTAGTAGTGTTTTCTATGCATTTACTTAATGTATTGGGAAGTATGGCAACTTTTGATACAATAACAATATGTATCATAACTGCATTATTTGCTTTTTATCTGTAAGTTTTAGTTTCACAATGTTTTTTAAAATTGTTTTCTAGATTAATAATACATTTGTCACATTGGTAGTGTTTTTTGTGTCTCTTGATCTTGTATTTACTGTATAGAAAATATACTGTAGTTGAGAAAGATGCTATGCTGTGGAAAAGAATAACACTGAAAAATAAAGATGCTTTTACTTGCTTAGATCAGAAATTACTTATTATTATAGTACATTTTTTGAATTGATTTTGAATTGACCTGTACATTAAAGGGGAATTTTCATTTATTGCATTTGGTTTAATATGTTGGTTGATTACCATTGATTAATTTTTAAAAAATTAGATTTGCTTTTTATATTTTGCACCTTTAAGTGATGATATAATAATTCAAATCTTATATGCGGAAATCTCTGAGATCATTATTTTAAGATGGCTTGGTTTCTGAACTTATTGACAAGCAGCCTAGTGCTTCGTGAGAAGTGGGTTTTAGGGGCTAAGGATTTATTTTACCATATTTGAATATCACACCGCTTTAAGTAGTTCAGCCAGTTTTTCAGTCAGTTTGAAAGATGTGTGTTCTTGTGTCCTCTGCTAAAAAAGGAGAAACTGCTGTTAGAATAATCAATTGAAAATGACAGCAATCAGCCAGTCAAGCAGTTAGTCTAATTCTTTAATTTGTGCTTGAAAAAGCACGTTTGTTATCTTAAACAAATGTGACTGATGATTAGTTATATTGATAGAGATAAGCTGATATATTGGATTCAAGACAGAAACTAACTATAGATGGGGTCTCAGTTCATGCCAAGGCCCGCCAGTAAGGGTCCAGTTTGCAGTAGAATTAACTCAGTATGCACATATTTGGTGATATTTTAGAAACCAAGAGAAAAAAATCACAAAGGCCTTGGGGGAATGTTAAGACTACACACAGACATTTGGACAAGCACAGGATTATAACACAGAATGTTGCATCTATGAGGCAACAGCACTAATCATTGTACCACTTTTCTGCTCCTTTTTACGGAATAAGATATCTTGTTCATTTTAGGATGCCTTGAAAAATAAAGTGTTATTTACTTTGATTTCTCATGAAGGAAATACTTTCAGCATTGTAGCTGAATAAAATGTGTCACACTGCAGGTTGGTAATCTTTTGTAACTCTATTTTGAAGCAAGATTCTTAAAATCAGTCTTAACCAGCCCAGTCAATTTTAGATTTTAACTGTGGTCAGATGAATGCCTTCTGTAGCAGATGACAGAAAGCTACATACATTATGAGTGACAACATTTTACTCAGAGATTGTCATTAAACATATTGAACTAACAAAGAGCATTTAATTTGTAAACAACCATCTGAAGTCTTTCTGTAAAAAAACTGGATCATCTGCTAGTATAATGAATTCAGTTGGACACTTTAATTTTAAATTCAGTTTCATTTTTCTCCTTTATTTTCCCATTAAAGATTAAAATTTATCTTTTTTATTGTTTGATAAAGCAATACAAACTGTGCAGTTATATTGAGAAAGTATACAGTCACTAAATTACTAGTAAAGAACATTTAATGAATGATGTTATTCTGTTGGGATATGAGTGCAGCTCAGTTTTCTTTATATTTTACCTTCCATGAATTTTATTTTCTCTCATTATTATTCATGTATGTACTTTGTGGATTCATAGTCATATTTTGTTTTGTGTAGTACCTAAATCCATTGCTAAGAAGAACTGGTAGAGGTTGCATGGGAAAGCAAATATTAATCTCTTTATATTAAAAAAAACTGGAGTCATTTTGAAGTTCACAGAGGGAAAACAACAAAGCTAGGCTGGGATCTGTTAGTCTTGCCAGTTAACTCAATAACAAATGCCTAAACAGCAGACACAAGGAGATAGAATGGTCCCAAAATCCAGTAACCTAAGTAAAATCAAGTCTGTCTAGACTTATTAAAATTTGTTATTATCAAATGGAATAATGCTAAATTAATAGCGCTACATATCTGCGAGTTGACCACAATAGGTTAATAGTATGCTTTATTGAAATGGCTCTGAAAGGAATGGCACTTTATTTCTTTAGAATCTCTGTCCTATCTCTCTCTATAAAACTAGCTGTGTTACCCGGCTAGTGTTACCCCATTCCTTAAGACAATGGGCGTGATTTATAGTGCCGTTGGTTAGTTGGGTGTGTCACAAATACTATGTAACTAACCAAGTGCTTTTCTGTATACAATATTTGTAATTTTTTTTTTTTAATACCAGGAGCTAATGTTATTGGCGGGCAGTGCTTTGTAGTGTTTAAGACTTTGGACTAAGGACTTCAAACCCTGAGGTTGTGAGTTCACATCTTGCCACTGACAGTGTGTGGCCATGAGCAAGTCACCTTACCTACCTGTTCTCTAATTGGACAAACAAAATAAATGTAAGCAGTCATACCGCAAATGTTATACGTTGCATTGGATAAAGGCATCAGTCAAATAATTAGTAATACGAATATTATTAGGTCATTGGAGCTGCTTACTCTTGAACATGCTATACACAATTGTCCATGAGTAAAATTCTTACATTAGAGCAACTAGCTTTTTTCTCCCTTTCCTAGTAACTTGGCATTTGCTGGTGGTCATTGTGAAGCACAATTTTACAGGAATATGTATTCTTTTGAATTGAGACAGATATTCAGCTGTATTACCTCTAAACATTTTTCTGGGTGGCTCACAGCACTTATAAACTGCACAATGCTGTTATCTCACTGTTCACTCCACTTCCCACACAGCATTTTGGAAGAGCTGTTCTTGCGCATTTCACCTTTTGGTAATGTAACGTGCAGCTCTCGGAACTCCATGGGTCAGCCTTTCCAATGTCTTGGTGCTTTGTGGGTTCTTGCGCATTTCACCTTTTGGTAATGTAACGTGCAGCTCTTGGAACTCCATGGGTCAGCCTTTCCAATGTCTTGGTGCTTTGTGGCGTGCAGTGTTTCATAGAGGCCTGCTCACTTATAGTTCATGTAAGAGTGCTTCATGGTGCTCGATACTTCATACCAGGTAACAGACAAAGCAGAACGGATAACTAAGATGAGTGCCGGTATGCATCTTAGAGTTCCAGTAGTCTTTGAGTTTTGCTGAACTTTGTCTTTCCATTCACCATGTGATGATGTTTCTTTTTTGCTGTTCAGGACACGGCTCCATCTTCAGTCATTCATCCACCCTATTGGTTACTGGTGCTGTTGCATGGACAATCAATCACGTATTCTGTTACCTTTTTTTTTTTTTAAAGTACACTCTCAGTGTAGCACCGAGCATGTAAGTTAGTCCAGGTGGAATCCCGTTGTAATAAAGCTCATGGGACCATAAAAATATTTTGATATAATGGAAATTTCGTTACAATTAATATGGGGATAATACGTACACTATTGTGACCAGGGTCGCTGGCGATTCTCCATCTCGTAGCTGCTCTGCTTCATCTGATAAACAGTTAATATAGGGAAGAGCAATTGGTTGTCCTCTGCAGGATCAGGCTTGCCGCATAATGTGCTTATCGCGCAATGTTTAGAACAATTAACACTGTTCTTCCTTGCACTCTCCTGATCTTTTTATTCCAGGCCGCATATGCCACAGCTGTGATTCTGAGCCACTGGTGTTTCTCTAATCTGAAGATGGGAGCTAAAGCAAAACACTTGTCCATGTCGCGGCTCCTAATAGCTCCTATTTTAAATGAAGTCTTGAAACTGTTCCAGTTTTCTGTACAGTAATAAAGTACCTGTATTTTCCATGGGAGCCTGGAATGACCTTCCAGTCTTTCGTGCAACTCTGTGACCCAGGCTTGACAATGCCCGTATTAAAAAAACAGCTCCTCTTAAACTTAAAATAAGATGTAAGATATAACTTTTTTTTTTTTTTTATAGAAATACAGGTATGAAAATGAAACATTAGATGAAGATGAAGTGTGTGATTCAGAATGCTTTTGCCACATTTTCTTCATTCAGGAAACAACTTTTTCCAGGATTGCCAATATTTCTTTCAGCATAAACTGACACCGTTAATTACTTTTTTGTTCATCTCAAAGAAGACTTTGAGAACCATTATGAAACTCAAATAGCATAGTATATTATCCACACACGACACACATACATGGACGCTTGATATAGCACTGACTAAAAATTCGGCTATGTTTATGATGTCACACCTACTCTCTTGCTGAGCCTCCCTGACACTGCCTGAGAAATTTTGTAACAGACTGTCCCGAAATTTTGCAACAGACTGTCTCTGGGGACATCTGGAAAACTGTTAAGTCCTTTGATGCAGCATTACTGCCACACAGAAGTGCTGCCGGAAATAGGTCAACAAGCACCTGGAGCGCTTCCGGGTTTCTTAAATAGTGAACCAGCTGCCGCTGTTTTGGAAGCCACAGCCACAGGAGAAGACAAAGCTTGCCAGGAAGAGTGGAGTCGAGAAAAAAGAAGGAAAAGAAAAGGTTTTGTGCTAATCTGTGCTTGTGACTGTGCTGTACCGGTGGGAAACTGGTGAATGTGTTCCACAATATAGGCTAGGGGGTGCCACTGAGCCCCAAACCGCAAACATGAACACACAAAACAGTCCCACTTTCAAATAAAGGGTAGGTAAATAGATAGAGTGATATACTTTATTAATCCCAGTTAATCAGTCATAGGTGGTTTGAATCATACCATTTAACAAAGTCTTTGATTAGGTTCCTATACTCCTCCTCCTGTTCACTCCTGATGCAGTCTACGATAGCAGTGTCATCAGCGAACTTTTGCACGTGGCAGGACTCCGAGTTGTATTGGAATTCCAATGTATATAGGCTGAACAGGACCGGAGAAAGTACAGTCCCCTGCGGTGCTCCTTTCTTGCTGACCACAATGTCAGACCTGCAGTTCCCGAGATGCACATACTGAGGTCTGTCAGTAAGATAGTCCATGATGCATACCACCAGGTATGAATCTACTCCCATCTCTGTTAGCTTTTAAGGAGCAGAGTTTGGATGGTGTGTTTATTATACAAAAATTCCTCTCTACAATCAAATAAACCAGTTTTTGTCTCTTCTTTATCCTCCCTTCACTCTCTCTATCGCAGTTCTCTCCTCCATTCGAGTGTTGCGTGCCTTCCCCCCAGCTTCGACTCGCCTGGACAAGGCAGTTTGAATTCTTTTATTAATGACCTGTGAGTACTTTTAGTGCCAGGTCTCATGCCTGTTGGTAGCACTTCTGGGTTATACAGAAGTCCCAAGTAACAGGGAGTGTATCTCCCTGCAGCACCCTCTTTGAGCACCCATGGACCCCAGCAGGTTATGTTACTGGACTACAATTCCCGGCATTCCCTGCTGGTTTCCAAATGGGCACTGATATCTAGGGCCAGTATCATTTAGCATCTGGAGGGAATAAACATCCCCCAGAGACAGTCCTTCCCTGTCCTTTCTCTTTTATCTTGGCCAGGGAAGGTACAACAAAAATGTCTGGTTGGAACGCCTGTCCATCTGCCTGAGGCTTCCCATCCAGGTAAGGAATCTTCTTCTCCTTTCACTGGGAGGTCTGTCCATCCACCTGGTGAGAATCATTTAGGTATCTTTTTCCCTTTTGGCCAGGGTACCTGTCTGTCTGCTTGGAACCTTCCCTCTCCTGGTCGGGACGTGTGTCCATCCTGTGTGGCACTTACATTTTTATATATATATATATATATATATATATATATATATACACACACACAGTCATGGCCAAAAGGTTTGAGAATGACACAAGTATTGGTTTTCACAAAGTTTGCTGCTTCAGTGTTTTTAGATCTTTTTGTAAGATGTTTCTAGGGTATACTGAAGTATAATTACAAGCATTTCATAAGTTTCACAGGCTTGTATTGACAATTATAATGTTTATTCAAGTAGTCAATATTTGCAGTGTTGGCCCTTCTTTTTCAAGACCCCTGCAGTTCGCCCTGGCAGGCTGTCAATCAATGTCTGGGCCAAATCCTGACTGATGGCAGCCAATTCTTACATAATCAATGCTTGGTGTTTGTCAGAATTTGTGGGTTTTTGTTTGTCCATCTGCCTTTTGAGGATTGACCACAAATTCTCAATGGGATTAAGGTCTGATGAGTTTCCTGGCCATGGATCCAAACTTTTGATGTTTTGTTCCGCAAGCCGCTTAGTTATCACTTTTGCCTTAGGGCATGGTGCTCCATCATGCTGGAAAAGGCATTGTTCATCACCAAACTGTTCTTGGATGGTTGGGAGAAGTTGCCCTGGGAGGATGTTTTGGTACCATTCTTTATTCATGGCTGTGTACTTAGGCAAAATTGTGAGTGAGCCCACTCCCTTGGCTGAGAAGCAACCCCACACATGAATGGACTCAGGATGCTTTACTGTTGGCATGACACAGGACTGATGGTAGTGCTCACCTTTTCTTCTCTGGACAATCTTTTTTCCAGATGCCCCAAACAATCGGAAAAGGGATTCATCAGAGAAAATGGCTTTACCCTATTACTTGGCAGTCCAATCCCTGTACCTTTTTGAGGAATATCAGTCTGTCCCTGATGTTTTTCTTGGAGAGAAGTGACTTCTTTGCTGCCCTTCTTGACTCCAGGCCATCCTCCAAAATTCTTCGCCTCACTGTGCATGCAGATGCACTCATACCTGCCTGCTGTCATTCCTGAGCCATCTCTGCACTGGTGGTGCCTCGGTCCCGCAGCTGAATCAAGTTTAGGAGAAGGTCCTGGTGCTTGCTGGACTTCCATGGGCACACTGAAGCCTTCTTCACAACAATTGGACCTTTCTATTCTAACTCAATCGGCATGACAGAGTGATCTTCAGCCTTGTATTCGTCAACAATCTCACCTGTGTCAACGAGAGGATCAGTGAAATAATGTCAGCAGGTCTTTTGGTGGCAGGGCTAAAATGCAGTGGAGATGGGTTTTTTTGGGTTAAGTTAATTTTCATGGCAAAGAGAGACTTGACAATTAATTGCAATTCATCTGATCACTCTTCGTAACATTCTGGAGTATATCCATTTTGCAAGCATAAAAACTGAGGCAGCAAACTTTGTGAAAATTAAAATTTGTGTAATTCTCAAAACTTTTGGCCATGACTGTGTATATGTGTGTGTGTGTGTGTATATATATATATATATATATATATATATATATATATATATATATATATATATATATATATATATATATACACTGTATATTTATAAAATGTAACTTCTGTCTGTTATTCAGTTTGAGCATCAGATGAAAACCACTGCTCCTATTTTTACAAAACTTTGCATTTATTTATTGTTGGTATAGTCTAACTTTGAATATCGGCTAATAAAATTTTTGAATTTCTAGGTACAAATGCCTAAAAAAAATAAAAACTGAGACAAACTCACTAAAAATTGCAATTTTCCCTTGAAATTTGCTTATTTTAACCTTAGTATCACCAGAACAGAGTATGATATCGATGTAAGTTGTACTTCAATAGAATTAAAAATACGTTCCGTCTTTTCTCAGTGCTCATTTTATAACAAAAAGGTCATGTTTAGTTTTTGTCCAGGGCAAATAATAAGTGAGTCGATGTCCCATTTGTGATCTGTGCCTGAGCTGCGGTAAGAATGTGATGGTGGAAATGTGAAGAGGCAAACACTTTGTGTGGATTCAGCAGGAGTGCTGCTGAGGGAGGAGGAGGAAGAGGAGAAGATTGTGGGCACTTTTCAGCTCTCTTTTGTCTGTCAGTGATCAATTTGAATATTACCAATCTGGTGTATTCTTTAAACATTTCAATATTGTTACAGAAAAATACAGGTATTTATTATTACTATTCTATGATTTATTCTGTACTGTAAAATTTCTTCTGTTTCTTTAAATCTTAAACTTTATTTCACAGTCATTTCTCAAGGGCTGAATAAGCACAGATACACTAGATGCTAAATAATGATAACAATACTGTATATGCCTTTCTGCTGTGATGAGGAGGTCATAAGTGTCAGATGTTCTTTTTATTTACTTTAAGCATTTAATAGTCACTCTTTAGGGTGAAATTGGGTAGAATATTTAGTGGCAAATACATTATTCACTTTTATGGGTGAAAGGGATATATTAGATGGGTGGCTCTTGAGTCATGTCAGAGATCAATGTTAAGGTTATAGTGGAATTCTGCCTTTTGGGAATTCTAGCCAGCCTACCAATGTGCTTAATTATCTGTAATATTATGTAATATTTTTAACAGTGCAGCCAGAAGGTAAAGTGACAGATCATGTTACATGACCTGTTAAACTTTAATAACTTCTCAGAAACATGAAAATACGGTTGCTATATCAGATGATTGAATTTTCCTAGTTTAGCCCAATAGAGTAGGTATCATGTGTTATGTAAAATGTTCATTGTACAAAGAAGGAAACTCCAAACAAATATTTAGGACCATTTTTAATTTTCCCCAGGTCAACATATGGTTTTGAAAGTACATAGATATCTAAAATATAGAATATAGATGTGAAAATGCTATATGTTAGATTTTAACTGTCTACACTAGCTCTGCCTCAGTATCATTCTGAAAACGCTAACATTAATTCTAGCATTAATAAGATACACATACAGAACCAGGTCTTGTATTAGTTACAAGGCTGGTAAGTTAATCTGCATCTATAATGTTTGATATAGGGTGGTGTGGTAGCGCAGTGGTCAATACTGCTGGTGTTTCAAAGATCCAGGTTTTTAGATTAGAATCTTGTTTCTGTTTGGTGTCTATGTGGAGTTTGCACATTCTCCCCTTGTCTATGTGAGTTTTCTTCCAACATACCCAAAGATTTGCAACTTAGGTTAAGTGGTGATTTTAAAATAGTCATAATAATAATAAATAAATAAATAAATAATTCATTACATTTATATAGCGCTTTTTTATCAGTTACTCAAAGCGCTCAGCAATTGCAGGTTAAGGGCCTTGCTGAAGGGCCCAACAGAGCAGAGCCACCACTCCGCCATATAACATTGTCAGTGTGGGTGTGTACATGAGTGAGCCATGTGATAAACTGATGCCCCGTCAGTGGCTTATTCCTGTCTTGTACCAAATGCTGAAAGCATACGTTTCAGCCCTTTGCAACTCTGAATTGAATTAGATGGGTCTGGGAATGTTCAGTATGTTAATACTTTAAAAAGGTAAACAAGTAAGGTGCCATATGAGATGTTAATAGTGGGAACAGTATTTGTCAGCTTTTCATCTTTCATTACTGTGACTGCGATCAATGCAAACTTTTTGTCTCTGTCCATAAACAGTTGCACTGAATCTGCACTGACATTTGTTGTAGTTCCAAACTCAGACATAAAGCAGAGAGGAATTCTGCGGTTGTTTGGCACAGACCATCTGCTTGATTGCACAGGGCAAATTCATGTTAAAACAGATGAAAGAAGTCTCATATCTCTTTTGGTTTCAATGAAGAAACAAGTAAAAAAAATACTCCAAATAGTTAGGGAACAAAACAAAGACCAGTTTGTTGGATTTTATTTATAACCAGCCAGGAAATCCTGAATGCTCTTTTGGAAAAATTTATTCACATGTAAAGAAATTGCTCAATAGATAGATTTGTTAGTTGTATTAAAATTGCATTATAAACCAGTATAATTACAGTTTGAATTACAAAATGTGCATTTATTTATAAATACATATGTAATCTAGTGGCAAAATTATATCAGAAAGGAAAAGTAAGCTCCCTGTATCAGCCCATCATTGAGCTAATACAAGGGAAATGTCACATCCTAGTAGGTTTAGTAAGTGCGATGCTTTATTTTTTATCAAAAATGTTCATTGTTGTGCTTTCCCCAGGGTAAAATGTGCATACTATAAGCTTGTAACTATTGAATTATCACAGTAACAAAATCCTAGATATTGGCATTCTGTCACATTCATTACATTTGCATATTTTTAAAAACTAAACCAAAAGTAAACAAAAATAGTTTACTGCTCTTTCCAGAAAGGCTAACACAACCAATTAAAGTTCTCTATATGTTAGCTTTACTCTTTTAAATTTTTGAGAGCAATACGATTTTTTACAGTAACTGAGACAATGAAATGATGTTGATAAAGTTAGGAAATTCTTAGGTGTTAGATTTTATGTAATTTTTAAATCACTTTGTGGTAATTAGTATAGAAGGTTTTTACTTAGCTTTATTGGTTCTAAAATTATTCATTTTTGTTCTGTGAATCTGAATTTCTTCAAAGTTTGGTAATTTGTGCAGTCCCCTTTAATTTTTAGGTGTAGTGAAAGTGTAAGCAAAATATTCTTTCTAGATCAGTCTGGTTTAGTGAAATATTGAGTAGACTTTTAATTATTTAGTTAGACTTTATTTGGTATAACCTTTTCAATGGTGAACTCTATGAGGGTTCAAAGCTGATATTGAATACTTTTTCCCTCCATGATACAAAAAAATATAAGTGCCCATTTTTCTATTTGTTTTCCATTCTCTCATGTCCATGTTAGATTTTGAAAGTGCTTACTTCTCTTTTATCATCATCTCATAAAAAGTTTAATGCAGGAAGACAGATAAAGATACTATAAAGGGTTCAAAAATGGTCTCAACTAAATTAAAATTTTGATTTATTGGGTAATGCTTGAATCTCAGCCCCACCCATCACATTGGCTATATTATGTTGTTTTCTGGTTATAGAATTTACTCCAGCATCCGCTGAAGTTCTTTTTGTTGCTGATTGTCATTGTGAGTTTGCTTTTCCACTAACATTTCATCATTAAATAAAATCATTGTTGTTGCATTTCTTGTGCCTATTACTTATTGTTTTGGATCCCTGTGTTTTCCTCATTTATTATTTGCTATGCTATTTTTTATCTTATTTATAGCTCTTTATCCTTGAGGAACTAGACTTATTAAATAACTTCAGTCAGATTTACCTTTCAACATTGCCAATAATGGCTCTTATTTTTTCTCGCTGTAAAAATTTCTGTATACTTTTTTTTATAACCTAAGACTCAACTTGATGAGCACCTTGATAAAGGACGGTAAAGATTTTGTTCTGGTTAAAGAACTGAGTGCATTCATACATTAAGTACAGGTGAGAGATGTGTACAATTCTCAGAATGGTCAATTGTCTCGCTGATAGATAATGTCAGTGACAGTCACTGGGGGTTAGGACATCACCATTTTAACTGAAAAAGCCAATTTTGCTTTTCTGCAATTCCAGTAATTTTCAACTTTTCCACAGGGTGTCCTCTTTGTTAGTAGTCATGTAACAAGGTTACAGTAGACTAACAAGGTAAGAAAGTACTCAGTTTAATATACAAAAGCGCTAATGAATGTATTTGAGACTAAGAAAAAAAATTACCTTGCAGATTTGCCAGTTATTTGGCTTAAAAGTAAATGAGCGTTGTGAGCCAAAATCTTTAGTCAGAATAATGTGACAACTAGAAAGGAGGATTATTGTTGCATAGTCTTTTGCACATACACCATCCAGTGGATTATGTAAAATAAAGCAATAAAGGCTTTTCTCACAAAACTGTTTAATATGATCTGTAAAAAGTTATTGGGGATTTGCATATATTTAAAGTGCTAAAAAGTGTGTGCCTTTTTAAAACTACTTCTAAAGAGTTAATTTCCCAGTATGTTTACACTCTGCTAACTTTTCTCAAGATCAAAACCCACCTTCATTTTCCTCATGTTATTGTTATACATTTTGAAATGTCTAGCACTTTTTTGCCCATGTTGTTTTACAGACTTTCCAAGTAGCTATTGCACTGAAGATGTACTGCAAAAAGCCTATAAATGGCTTCCAAATATATTAGAGTGTACAAACCTATTTTTTATTCATGAAAATCAGGCACACGGTGTCCTCACTTAATTAACTTTGGTAAGGAATTTTAGTTCTTGGTATGATTGTGAACTGAGAAAGAGAAGATTTGTGTTTTTGTATTGTTTTAATGTATTGTCTTCTGTTCTAAATAACATCAATTATATTGAGGTGGATAACATTTTAAATATAATGAATGGAAAAACAAACAAACAAAGAAGCAAAATAAACAAATAAATGAATGCACAACCTATAAAGCACCTCGATGATGTGTACTGTACAGCCATTTAACAAAATAACAATAGGATAAATTAATATTATTCAAGGACAAACAGACAAGACAGTTTTAAAATGTAGTCTTTAATAGTACTCAGATTTTGCTCTTGGCTTTATTAAAAATAGTCATATATAAAATTATGTTGTGCATTTTTTACTTGTTGAGCTGGTAATAATTAGTAATGTAACTGTAGTTTGCTTTAAAAAGGGCATACTTAACTGTCATTTTTTTTACCATTTTAGTTATCTGTCTAGTGGTACATCTATTGAATATTCATTTTCCTGATGTTTACAAAACTTTGTGATCTTTGACTAATTTCTTATTGCGTAACATGATTTCATCCTGTTTAGTTTCCTTTTCTTACCAAGTTAATTCATAAAATAATTACTGAAAAATACCATATATAGCAGGACTAAGCAACATCCATCTTAATAGTTCTTAATTAAGAGCTTTGTAGTTTTTTTTTTCACAGCTGTTGACCCACAGTAAAATAATTGATGCAAACATAACAATTTGTTTTTTGAATATACTAAATAAACATTTCTTATGCTGTAAGTAGTATCTTCCATAGTGTACAACTTTCAGAAACTTTTTGAAGACCTGTCAGGTATTTATTTATTTGCTTGTCCCTGGCTTCTTCATTGACATTTTGAATGTTTCTGACTCCTCCTTTCCTGGAAGTGCTTGATGTGTAGCAGTTATGTTGTTGATGTATTAGGAGATTAAATTGGGATGAGCATTCAATATTTTCAACCTTTTTGACATCCCTTTACTGTTTTTTTGCTTTTTGTATTTGCTTTGTTTAGAGATTATAGAATCTTCAATGTCATTTAATATTTTGCAATTATTGCAGTTGTTTGCCTTTGTCTAGTGTTCTAAATTTGTTGAATTTCTCCTCCTGGTATTGTTTTTCCCTGAATATCTAATTCATTTAAGAAGAGTAATGTATTTTTAATATTGTTTTGATTTAAATCCTTGCTCCTGCTCTCCATTTGTATCATGGCTGTGACATATGGTGTGTGTTTGAGTCAAACTGTAACATTTGTACCATGGGCTAAGTTCTGTTTTGATAGGTTGTCACAATGCTCTCTGACCGGTATCTCTATGTCCACTGTTTTATATAAAGTAAAGCTGTACTGATGTGAAGAGATAGATAGAGGGTTTAGCTACCTGGAGTACTTTCTGCCACAAGTCAAGTTACTGTCAGTTACCCAATATCTCATATATTAATTCAGGGAGGAGATGATGGTATAATTAATAATTAAGTGTAAATCACTAATTTTGGTAGACATAAAACAAAACTCTGCATAATTTTAGCCAGAAATGACTAAGATTTGATGAAAGTTTACATTATAATTAATATATTTAGGTATGCATGTTTTGAGGAGAAAAGAGAGAGTAGACTACTGAACTATTATACTATATGACAAAATAGTTCTCCTGAATTTTCCCCAAGAACTCTACTGATGTTTGTCTGTTGTTGGTTCAGTGTGCATGAAAACTTAATCACTGGGATGTGGGTTTGATTTTGAGCCATTAAGTAAAAAGGAAATTGGATTACTGAACATCCTTAATTCCGCTGCATCCTTGATTTCTGAGCTCAGGAAAGTTCCAGGCACTCTTTCCTCTTGCAAAAGAAAATTATTCCCACACATCAATTCAGACATAATTCAGGGGAGGCCTGTTTACTACTAAGTTCAATCAGGAAGCTGGAACAAATGTGAAAAAAAATCTTTAAAGAAATATGTTAATAAAGGATAGACCATTTCATTTTTTGGCTATATAATACGTATCAGTTGTAAATCTTGTTATATATTTTAAACACTGTCTGATGTCTGTTTTGTTATTACAATAATGTGAGTCCTTTTTGTTGTAATCCTCAGTTGTAAACTGTTGCTAATGTAACTGCTAATGTAGTATACCTCTTGAATGCTATGTTGTGACTATGATAAAGTACAGTTAAGCATGATGTCAAATGAATGCAGTATTTTCCATTTATGTTGAAAAGATAAAAAAATCCTCTAAAGAATACAAAACACTGAACATAGTTTTTCATATTTAAGAGAACCGAGTTCTAATTTGTGTTCTGTTCTTTCATTTTCAATGGAGCATCAGTAAACAAAATACATTACTCTACTTAATATATGAACTGGTAATGAAATTACTATTAGATTTGATGTTGGCTAGCACTGTCTGAATAGATGATTTAAAAATGTTTCTTTATAGTGTAGAGAAAAGTTTGAGGTTTAATTTAAATGTAATGCAAATTAAATTGGACAATATACTTCATATATGCTTTAAAGTTGAAATCTCACTGATTTTACATTGAAGATGTATTGTTTTTGGTCCTGTTAAGGTATTACTGTTTCCTTCCGCAGTGTGCAGATAATATTTATAGGCTGACTGGAGACTTTTAACTACTTAGCATAGAAAGTGCTAAAGTATGCAGAAGTGTGTTCTGCAATTGATTGACATCTTGTGTAAGGCAGGTTTGTGCCTTATGCCTGTTGCTCCTTTGATGGTCTGTGCCTTCCTCTCAGTTATTACCAGGATAAAAATTGGGTATACAGTATATTGTAAAACTGAAAACTGTTTGTAAAGAAGAACTGGCCACAGTTAAAAAAATATATATATATTGCTGAAGTTTTCTGTTGTTCAAAAATGATATCACAATTGAAAAACACCTTCTCAATGAAAAGAAAAATATTTTAGACACATTTAACAAAAAATGCATTCCGAGGATCCAAATGGTAAAGGCCATGCATGATCAATGATAAGTAAAAATTAATTCAATATGTTATTTATGTTTTTGTAGTCGGGAGAAATGGTGTATGTCAACTCTATGAGAAGTGCCCCATATAAAAACAAGATTGTTATTTCTACTTCCTTTACAGCGCAAGTGATCTGAGTTTGAATACCAGTCCAGCCTATGCCTTGGCTGTATTTGTGTCCCCCATATACTGTATATACTTGTTTGTCAGCTAGGGTTTCTAAACTGGTCTAGTGTAAGTATAGATTAATGTATGATTGTGCATATTGACTTCGTTCCTGCCTTCTATCCAATACTGCCGGTGTACAGTAGACTCTGACTCTGCACAACCTAAATATTAAAAAAGCCAATTAGAAAACAGATGAATTACATAATGGATTGCACCAAACTGTGATATCCATAAAAACGTATAAGAAGTGAAACTCCAGCAGCTTGTTGAGAACCCTGGCCTTTTTAAACATATACTGCTACAGATATTACTGTATAGGCATCTAAAACAAGGTGCTTACACTTTTTTAGTAGATATGATAGTGTTTGGTGAGCCAGCTTCTTTTGTAGTTCTTGAGAATTTATACTGCTGTTATCTAAAAAAGTATTTTGAATTCATTTCGATAATTACAGTATATACTTGAAGGGTGCTTGTGATGACATGCATATCCCTTATCTAGCTTATCATTTGATACAATGTATTCTGGCCAAGACAATATATTACAAAGTTTAAAAACGTGTAGTTTTAATTTAAAATAATATAATATTGTGAACCCTGCTTAATACAGTTAAGTTTTGCAGGATCTGGAGCTTATTCTGGCAGCAATGGGCATAAGGAAGGAAATAGCTGCACACAGAGAGCCACTACTTTACAGGGCCCACTCACTCATACACCCTTACTCACCATGGGACAATTTAGAATCACCAGTTACCTTAACCTACATGTCTCTGGAGATGTGGGAGGAAAACTGGGGGGAGAAAACAACATTAACACAGGGAGGATATGCAAATTCCATGCAAAGATTGACCATGTATTGGATCTAAACCTAGTGCACTTTATCTTCGAGACAGCAGCACTAACTACTAAAACACCTTTTAGTACATTACCTAAGTAGTACTGCGTATTTTATGTAAGGTGCTTTGAGGTTGTGTTTACTATTAAAAAGGCTATACAAGATGAGACAATTTAATTTCTGTAGCAGTCATGTAGTGCTGCTCGCACTACAAAATACTACTGAAACATTGGAGCTGTTGAAAGTGGCATATGGATGCTTTGGAACTGTTGTGTCATTGAGTGGCATAAGAGTTTCAAAGTGGGGCAAGAAGATTGTGAATAATAACACCAGAAGTGGATCATCCATTGTGACAATTATAAAACATTATAAAAGTGTTAAAACAGCGCAATTCTACTAAGTATTGCTTTTTTAGACAAAGTGTATTTTTCACTTGATCATATTTATCATTTATACTGTTTTATAAAGAAAAGTTAAAGCAAGGTGGGAACCTAGTTTTGTGAATGATTATAATTGTAAACTTCTGTCTATTGCCACAATGTGCTGTTGCAATTATTTTCAGGAGCTAAGCTTCACTTAAGTTGCTGTATTGGCATCACTGGGTTTGCTCCCTGATTAAACCCTCTTTCAGTATGTTTATATGAAAAACAGATGTTAAACCTATGTTTCACCATTCTGATGGCAGATTGGGCTCAGGCAGAAGTAGGGAAATTCTGCTAATACATACTGTATTGTTCTTAAGTTTCCATTGTGAATCCTGTCTTCACAGAATTGCTAGCCAGCTTTTGAGCAGATATAAACAGTACCCCAAATATCAGTTTAGTGCACTGTTATATTCTAATGCTTAGCCAAGAAAACAAAAAGCAACTCACAGTGAAATAAGTTTTCAAAGCAATATATGCTATAAATTGGATGATTATTGTTGACAAACTGTTTAAAATGCCTTATTTCAGAATGCTCCCACTTTTAATTTCGAGTTGTAGTTATATGTACCTGAGCATAACTATGATATTATAGCAATAACAGAAACCTGGATAATTATACTGCGGTGGGTTGGCACCCTGCCCAGGATTGGTTCCTGCCTTGTGCCCTGTGTCGGCTGAGACTGGCTCCAGCAGACCCCCGTGACCCTGTATTTGGATTCAGCGGGTTAGAAAATGGATGGATGGATGGATAATTATAAAAGCTACGGATGAGTGTAATATAGAGGGATACACATTTTAAGAAGGATAGACAGAAAAGAAAAGTAGGTGGGGTTGCAGTTTATGTCAAAAAGAATTTAAACACGAGTCCTCTACAATTGGATGATAAGCCTCATCTTAGTAAAGACATCTGGCTATGTCTGGAAAACATTAGGGAAAGAAGCCTTATTTTAGGAGCATGTTACAGACCGCTCAATGCAAACAGTAATTTTAGTGCATTCTAGTAAACAAGTTTACAGGGGGATTACTATAGTCATGTGGGGCTTTAACTACCAGAATATTAACTGGGCTAACCTTGCAAATAGCGGCGCACAAAAACAGGAGTTTTCAGATGTAATCAGTGACGTTTTGTTAAACACAATATGTTAAAGGGCAAACACAGAGGAAGCCTGTCTAGAATTAGTATTTTGCAATAATCAGGGTAGAATTGGTGTAGAGGTGATTGAACCTCAACGATCAAGTGACCATAATATAATACAGTTCTCAGTGTTTTGGAAAAGCGAGGATGTAAAGACCAAAAATGTTAAGTTTAACTTTGGTAGGGCAAATTTTGAGCAGATGCAACAAAGTCTAAGGAGGATAGACTGGGATAAGATTTTAAGTGTGGAGACAGTCAAACAATGGAACAGGTTTAAAAATGTTTTACAGGTAATGCAGGACAGATACATACCTAACTAGGAAATAAAAAAAAAACAAAAAACTGTACAGTGGATTAATAAAGAGTTGAAAAAGAAGCTCCAAAGCCGATGCTGTAAACTCATATTTTTCTGAGGTCTTCACATGTGAAGAAGTAGATAACTTCCCAGTGGTAAAAAGGACTACAAAGGAGGTAATGAGTGATTTGAAAATTGTAGAGGGAAAAGTACTGCTTTGATTAAATTGCCTAAAATTAAACAAATTAATAGAACCAGATGATATTTATCCTTGAGTTCTTAAGGAGGTTAGCAAGTACACATATAAACCCTTGACACATATTTTTAGGAAGTCCCTGCACAGTGGGAAAATTCTGAAGAACTGGAAAATGGTAAATATTATCCTGTTGGATAAAAAGGTTGATCGGGCATATCCAAGCAACAATAGGACAGTAAGCTTAATGTGCATCACAGGAAAACTAATGGAAGGAATTATTAAGGAAAAGACTGAGAAATACAGGGCAAATACAGTCAGTATGAGTTCAGAATATGGAGGCCATGCTTTCCTAATATGCAGGAATTTTATGAGGAAGCAACAAAAGGATATGATCAATGTGGAACATATGATATTATTTATCTTGACTTTCAGAAAGCATTTCCTAAGGTGGTACTTGAGTGATTGGGCATCCAAGTAAAAGAAGTGTGAGTTCAGGGTGTAGTGTGTAGATAGGTGCAAAATTGACTCAGACACAGGAAGCAGAGGGTTATGGTGCGAGGAACCCTGCCAGGATTTGCTGATGTTAATTGTAGTGTCCCACAGGGGTAAGTGCTATGGCTGCTACTATTTTTAATATATATATATAAATGGTTTGGATAGGAATATATAGTATATAACACACTGGTTAAGTTTGCAGATGTACCAAGCTAGGTGGATTGGTCGATAATGTAGAATTCATTGAATCATTACGGAGGAGGGACTTGGACAGCATATGGGTTTGGGCAGATTTATGGCAGATAAAATTTAATGTAAGTAAATGTAAAGTATTGCATGTTGGAAGTAAAAATATTAGGTTTGAGGGCACAATGGGAAGTCTGAAAATCAAAACTACATTTTAATGAGAAGGATTTTGGAGTTTTAGTGGACTTGACACTATCAACACTCAAGACAGTGTTCAGAAGCCTTCAAGAAGGTTAACAAAATGTTACATTTTATAGTGTGATATGTAGAGCACAAGTCCAAGGAGGTTGTGCTCAAGCTTTATTACGCACTGGTTAGACCTCAACTAGAGTACTGTGTGCAGTTTTGTTCTCCAGGCTACAAATAGAACATAGCAGTGCTTGAATAATTCCCAAGGAGAGCGACTAGGCGGATTCCAGGGCTAAGGGGGTTTGTTATGATTAAAAATTAAAACAGCTAAATTTTAGCAAAGGAGATTCAGTGGAGACATGATTGAAGTGTTTAAAATTACAAAGGGGATTAGCACTGTTACTTTGAAATTACTTTTTCAAGAACATGAGGACTCACTTGTAAACATGTTAACGGTAAATTTCGCACAAACATTAGGAAGTTCTTTTTTACAAACAGAACCATGGACACACGGAACAAATTATTAAGTAGTGTGGTAGATGGTAGGACTTTAGAACTTTCAAAACAAGATTTGATGTTATTTTGGAAGAATTAAGTAGATAGGACTGGCTTGCTTTTTTGAGCTGAATGTTCTAATGTTCTTGTAGCAATGGTTATTCTGTTGTTTTTTGAATTCTGAAAGTATATTATTAATCTTATTTCTATAATATACCAATTACAGTTCATGATAATCCTCTCTGGTACTTAAGTAAATTGTGTGTAAGTATATGTTCACTGAAGATGTCACTTGTTATATTTTATTTTGAATAGTGAACACATTTCCACTGCTTCCAATTTTCTTATTGTGTTCCTGGTAAATAAGACTTAAATTTTCTACATTAGAAACAGTTTCTGCAACCTGTTACCTCTGTTGCACTTAAAAAGCTTGTATAGAACTTTTGTAATGTTAGCCTGTTTTGCTGAGTGTGGTAATTTTATTATTTTTTATGACTATAATAATGAAATATATCAATTAAAACAGTCCAGGTGAAAAATAAACAAGCACTTGTCTGTACAGGAACTTATTCTAATCACTTTGTTGTTTGCATAGTAATAATTCTGATGTATCTGTAATAGATTTTGCCAGAATAGAGTATTGGAAAGTGAGTGGAGTAAAGTAAAAGGAGAAGCTGTGTGCGTGTGTGTGTTTTTTGGTTTTTTTTTTTGCACTCTTATTATTGTCATTACTCTGGCATGTTTTTACAAAGTTGCCTCTGCTTTCTCTAGACAGGTCATATGGTTAAAAGGTCCCGGAAAGTAATTTAATATCAGTTATGTCATAACCGGGATTTACGTAACCCATGAATTGCCATGTAAACCCCTGCTCTGGTTAGAGAAATCGGGTTTTTGGTCTATGAGAAACCAGGTTAACATAGGTAATTTCTCACTGAATATCCTGGTTATTTGGCCCTGTAAACTCTTGACTGGGTTACATTTAAGCATTTTTGTAGTCTGTGCATGAGTGTTATACTGTTAGCTTCAAACATGCGACCAGCAGCAAAGGGTAGAAAACAGAGGAACACGAATATCAATTTTCTGAAGCAGATGATTGGGTGATTACATTATTTTTTTTCTCCTGGTTGAAATTATCTGTCTCAGTGTTTTATAAATCGCTAAATTTATGTTGGGGAGCTAAATGTACAGTACTAAACTCAGCAGCACTATCTTGGGAGCAGCATTGCAGGTAACACATTACAAGTTATGTGCATTACAAATAATTTGGGTTAGTCTGATTACTTTTTAAAGTAATATGTAACCTAGCCCAACATTTGTTTCAATGAATTACAAATACCTGTGGTATTATTATTCCAGCAGTGCTGGGTGTAAGGCCAAAAGCACATGTACCATAACAACACTCCTTTGCAGGGCTCAGTCCCACAGCCAAGCAGAAAAGAGTGTGCTATGTGCAATCCTGCAACAGAAGCTTATAAAAAAGTGTCAGTTTAGTTTTAAACCAGCGGTTAGTTGTCAAGTGACACTGTTGCCAGTGTTCTTACAGTGAATCATTGGTTGTTCAGGATGTAAAAAGAGAATGGATGTTATTTAGTTCAGAACACTTGAAGGGGTAAACATATTTATAACACTGAAAAATATTAAAAATGTTAGCTTTTTTCAGTTTCATGGCAGATATTTAACTGATTTTTGTGCAGTTTAATGATTTTGGAACATTTTTCCAAAGGAAACTCCAGAAGTGTACCTGCTCATTTAAAATGAGGTTTTTAAGAACCAGGGGCACTCACCTTGTCCAAGTTTTGTGTTGTGATAGAATGGGGGCGCTGGTGAGCCCCAAACCCTAACATGAACACACAAAATAGTCATGGGTTCAAATAAATGGATGTTTATTATAAGATTACCGACATAAAGCACCAAACACAAGTTGTCTCTCCACAGTCACCTGTCATCTTTCCACAACAATGGCCTCCTCCAGTCGAGTGTTGCCTTCCTTCCTCCTAGCTCCGAATCGCCTGGACAAGGTAGTACGGCCCCTTTTATCGAGGACCTGGGAGTACTTCCGAAACCAGGGCTATTGCCCATTGGCAGTATGTCCAGGTCACACGGAGGTCCCATATTACAGGGAGTACCTCCCCTTGCAGTGATCTCTTGTGACACTCACGAACCCCAGCAGAGCTGTGTTACTGAGCTACAACTCCTGGCATTTCCAGATGGTTCTCGAATGGGCGGCAATATTGAAGGCTGCTGCCATCTAGCAACCTGGGGGAATGAATATCTTTTATAACCAGTCCTGCTCGGGTAAGGAATCTTCTCCTCTGTTCAGGATGTCTGTCCATCCACTTGATGGGTCTTGTTCAGGTAAGGATCCTTTCTCTAGCTCATTTGTGATGCTTTTGTGTCCACTTATGGCCATCCATCCAGGTATGGAACCTTCGCCTTTTCCGGTAGGGATGCCCATCTATCTCCTGTGGCACTTACAGTGTGTGCATATATATGCACTCAGTGGCAGCTGGTGGTTACTTGTTTATTTTCCCTGCCTTATGATATTTATACAGCCAGCACTGTTCTACAGTACATATTTTAATTTCAGTATATTTTCTATGGCATTACAACAAGAGGATTTACAGTGTAATCACAAAGGGGTACCACTTAACCCCCTGCTGCAAATACAGTAATGTCCAACACAGTTCCAGGTTTAAATAAAATGTTTTTATTTACTCCCAACACCTTCTCCACAAGAACACCAGCAAAATGCACCAGTTCACAATTCTCTCCTTCCTCTTTCTAGAGCGTTGCCTGCTGCCTCCCGACTCTGACTCTTTTAAGTGTGGTGGCGGGCTCTCTTTTAAATTCAAACCATCTTTTGCTTACAGTTTTAGGCCCAGGTTGTCTGGAGTATTTCCAGGTTATGTGGAAACCAGGGCAGTCCTCTCCTGGCAGCAACCTCTGGCACTATCCAAAGACCACAGACAGGGCTGCATTTCTGGACCCCAAATCTCATGTCACTCTGCAGGTGTCTTAAACTGGCCCAGCCCTGAGGAACACTAACATCTGTTGTGTTGAGGAATTAATGGCTCTCGGTATGCCCACTCACATAGTTTATCCATTAAGACCTCCTGGCTGGGTATGAATCCTTCCTTTGTTCCAGCCAGGATGCCTGTCCTTCCTTCAACGCACCTATAGTACACATTACATTGATGAGCAACATAAAAGGCACTAACAAACAAACATATATAGTGTGTGTATTGCATGCATTTCACACTAAAGCTACATCAAGTGTTTTTTGCATTATTTTTAACACACTAGCCATGTGCGCCCAACTACATTGCGCGTGTTAAAGTTGTCTGTGAAGGGCTCCCTGTTTAAACGTGGCTGCCAGTCATGAACTGAGCCCTTCGTCGCACAGCATTATGATTTTTTATAAGGGAAACAAATTTACAAAAGAAATAGGAGCGGCCTACTCGGAATCACTATCCGAATAATAATTATGTGGTGGTGTAGGAGCATTTCTGCTTCTGTCCGTTCACAGTCCGTCTCGTTTTCAAGACTCTGTCGTTTCCTCTCACGGTGTCTTCTCAACCTTTCTCCAATCTCACAGGTTGCTTTGTGGCAATCCAAAGAGTAAGGCAATATACACGGAGCAATGGTTATAAAAGGGGGACACATAGGTATCCAGGCTCTTTAAAGCATAAATAGGGATCACTTCACTGACATGTGAACAAGCCATGGTACAACTGTGAGACGAGCAGCACTCGCCGGCTACAACGTAACAATAATAATTTCCGGAACGTGCTGCTAAGTTGTCGTTCATTTTATCCACTGTCTTTCTTTCATTCATATGTTACGTAGGCACGTACCTTTTATCTTCGGCAATCTCATTCTCTAACCAGGCCTTAGGAGCTAACCAGCATAACACTGTCCACCATCCCTTTCGTTATTCCGGCACATTGTTGACATCCATGAGTAACAACAACGTACTAAACTGGAAGGTGGTCTACGCATGCGTGGAATTCGCGGACAAACAAAGATCAAGATCTAAATGAAGATCTCTTTAGTTAATTTAAAGCACAACAATTTGTTTAGTTGGAATGTCTGTGTTTTGAGGTGTGACTGAAGTACTACAGTCTTCAGTAGTATAAGCCTTGAGGAGATTCTTAATGCAATGCCTATGTTTTAGCTGTCTCTCTACTGCCATCTAGTGCTTTTTCTTCTAATTCATTCGCGGACAAACAAAGATCAAGATCCCGATGAAGATTATATATAGAGATCCTTTCAAAAGATATGTTGAAACTCTCGAAATCTTTTCCAAAATATGTACAACTAGCAAAATACCTGCGCTTCGCAGTGGCGAAGTACTGCCTTAAAATTTTTATTAAGAAGAAAATTAAACCTTTTTAAACTGAGGGAAAATATACCAATAATTATTTGTTAAGGATGTCTTTGTATACCACATTGTGAGTTTGGCCCTCCGGTAGTAATATGACCAAGCTGTGCGCTGAGCTTACTCTTGAGCATGCAACGTACAGTTGGCCATGTGAACAGTAATCTTGTTTCAAATCTCACAGCTTGGATTGCTGCTGTCATAATCAGTTTGAGTTTCATGGTTTGTTTCAATTACGACAGTATTTGTATGACTTGTGTTGAGGAGACATTCGGCATCTGTCAAGTGTTATAAGTATACAACCGGTGCTATATAAATAAATACATGAATAAGTAAATACTTATTAACTGTGAGCAAAAGACTCTAGTGATAGGTCACCGTAAATGATGTGGTACATGTAAAAGAAGAAAATAGTATATCGATTCACTACAGTTTGGCATATTTATTTATATTGTTTTCTTATTTTTTATTTTCATTTTAAGTGGGTTGTTGCTCCAGTTCTCTCTATAGACCAGCCCAACTGGGCTCGTGTGTTGGTAGTAATAGTGATTCCCACTTACATTGACATATGTAATCATACTCAGTGGACAATGTAGAACATCCCTCTCATGTCCACTTCCAGTTTGCCTGAGCCTCACAGCAGCTAAAAGCTGTATAGTTTAATTTTTCTGTCTCTCTCTGTGCAAGTAAAATCTTTTCCTTATTCTATTATCTTCCATCAGATGAGTGAATGAGTGACATTACCTCATCTGTGTATCCTGGGTTGTATAGAGTAGACTTTTTGTTGAGATTGGGAATATCATAAGTTCCTATCTTCAGTTCACCTCTACAAATTAAAGCAAAATTAGCTCATTAAAGTGTTGTGACTGCAGTGGGCTGGCACCCTGCCTGGGGTTTGTTTCCTGCCTTGCGCCCTGTGTTGTCTAGGATTGGCTCCAGTAGACCCCCGTGACCCTGTAGTTAGGATATAGCGGGTTGGATAATGGATGGATGGATGGATGGAAGTGTTGTGAGTATTGCATTTCAGTATGAAGCAGTACTCAACAGTATGTTAAACCAGTGGTTTAATAAAAACACATTTGTCAATAAAAAAATTAGCTAACATATCACTTACTGGATTTGTTTGTGTGGACTATGTACTGTATCTTTCATTGTATCAAGTAATTAATTGGTGAGTGGCATCTTTAGTTTGTGTCAAGCTCTGATTCTTTATTTCATTTTTATTTTTATTTTCATCCAGCCATTGCAGGAAAATGAAATTCACCATCTTTTGTTTAAATTAGGTTGACTGGGTACCATATGCATTTTATGCCTTTGGCTTTCTTGCCTTTTGTGCCTACCCAGCAGTAATAGGCACTTGTTAACTTGTATTTGTGCACCCCATTGATCAAGAGCATATGGGGTGTAAAGAGCAAGGCTCAGCACTGAACATGCATACAATACAGCTATAAATAAAAAAGGAAAGCTGTAGATTAGTAGACTTTCGTACAGTATTATGATTTTACGGAAGTATTATGATTGCCATATTTGATGACAGAACTGTTGTGCAAAAATGCCTAGCCACTTAAAGAACTTAATTCAATTGATTTAATTATCAAAATTAATTTTTAAAATAGGAAAATATTAATTTACAATAACCATAAATTGTAAACTTAGTATAAACCAAAAAAGAAGAGGTGCAAACATAAAAAACAAATATAAAGTAGTTCAAAAAGGTCAAAATTCACAAAAGAGGCAAGGAAAATATATTAAATTCAATATAAAAAAATAGAAAACTCAGAGTCGAAGCAAATACAAAACTGAAACTACTTAGGAAAACAAAAAATACAAAGTAAATACAGAACTAAAATACATTTCAATAAAGGTCAAAAATGCAGAATAAACAACCTCCAAAACAAAGTAACAAAGCAAAAGTCAAAATCCAGAAAAGTAAATACTAAAAGGTTAAAAGATCTCCAAAGCACCAAAACCAAAATAACCCAATTCAAATAGGGGTGCCATGTTATGATTCCCATTGCTGGTATGACAGCATATATGGTTAAAACCTGTTTCAAAATAGTGTCAAATTTCCTCTTTATAATAATGACACAAGATCAATACTTAATTTAAAAGGCAACTAATCAAGATAAAAATGAATGAAGATGAAAGTACAGATGCAAAAACCACAAGTGTGATCCGTAAGAGTTTTGTTTGGTTCCAGCCAAAAATGGTCGGGATCCACAATTACTCTCTTATGAAAATTATTTTTCATTTTATTGATATGTTGAAAGATTTATTGTCACTTTTCATGTATTCTGTTATTTTGGTGTTGCTCTTTTTGCCATATGGTTATGTCATACTACTTGTGATGTCTTGATTACCCAGTGCTATTTTTGATAGCCACTTGCAGTTCATATCATTCTAATTTTGGAATGCAAACCTTTTTGGAAATGATTACGACATAATTCTGCTTGTGATATAGATTTCTCTTTGTTAGTTTCACTGAAGGCATTTTTCATTGTTGATATATGTAAACTTAGCTTTGGGGAATTTTATAACCTTTGAATCAAACAGATTTGTTCCATGTTTTTTGATGGAGGGAGTTAATTTGCAATGAAATTTTGATCTGAAGTATTGTTGCAGAATATCAGCCCATGGGAATAATTTATATTACCCATTTCTTCATTTCATACACCACCAGAATACCTAGTACTTTTGACATTTCTAGCATTACTATTGCAGCCTAGCCATTGCGGATTATTTTGACCATTCCTATAATTTCAACGATTTTAGTAATTGCAATTGGACCCAATGTCTCCAGCACTGCTTTCTCTGATTGGGCTACATGTCCCAAGCAGCAGTTCTTCAAAAACGTACCTTATATCTCCTGAAAGTATCAAGGTCAGATATGAAAAGTTCCTTTCCAGTCTAACATCTCAGTTTACCTTTACAAGTTCTCAAGGTTACATGATTACCACCTGGTAGATAGCCGGCAAAGACAAGCATAAGTTTAGCATGGCAAACCCGAAACATTTAAATAGCTATGGGGGTAAGTTCTTACATTTGCACATTTCTGTAACCGTTGAAGCAAGGTCTTGGAAATGTAGTGCAGTCTGGTGAAACACCTGTTGCTGGAACATAACTGGTGTCTGTCTTGGTAACAATCTTGTTGGTTAACACTTCACATTATGTTAGCAGGGGAGTCTTTAAATATAACTGAAGAGTACTTACAAGCCAAAAAGTACTGCCTTAAAATTTTTATTAAGAAGAAAATTAAACCTTTTTAAACTGAGGGAAAATATACCAATAATTATTTGTTAAGGATCTCTTTGTATACCACATTGTTAGATCGGCCCTCCGGTTGTAATATGACCAAGCTGTGCGCTGAGCTTACTCTTGAGCATGCAACATACAGTTGGCCATGTGAACAGTAATGTTGTTTCAAATCTCACAGCTTGGATTGCTGCTGTCATAATCGGTTTGAGTTTCATGGTTTGTTTCAATTACGACAGTATTTGTAGGACTTGTGTTGAAGAGACATTCGGCATCTGTCAAGCGTTGTAAGTATACAACCGGTTTCATTGATAACTTCACATCCAGCTTTTGAGGGTTTAAACATTCATAAACATCAAAGTGTCCACTACTCAAATCGTCACCTGTGAATCTAAGATGTTTAAGAGGCATAGGCAGTTGTCGAAAGGTGTAAAATATTTGGCCATTTCGGTACACTTGAAAGCGACAACTGAACAATTCAGCGGCAGCCATCAACTTACATGCAGAACCATAGGTGAAGGGCTTAAGCATTTCACTCTTATAGTGCTCCTGTGTAGTATAATTATCTCCAGTACCGTCATCAGTCCACACCTTGAACCTGTCCCAGTCATTCAATACATAAGACACAATGTTCCTCCGGATATCAAGAGTGAGCCTGATATGGCCATGCAATATGTAACAAAGAGAATGGAAAAGGTAGGTGCCATCTCCGGGCATCGAAACCACTCGGTAAGTGACAGTTCTTTGATGGATTAAATAAAAAAGCTGTAGTTATCAGCAGGGAGACGTGAATCCCGCGGCGAAGCAAGGAAGGGAATGTAGAGTCTGGAGCGACGGACGGCCTTATATAGGCAGGCAGCCAACAACGTGGGAGGCGTTGGGATGGGGGACCCAACGCCGCCTTACACAGTGACCGAGCTGAAGGCTATGGACGTATATATGTACGTAAGTAGGATTCAGTTAGCGTTGGGAACCCGTGTACCAAATTTCTTGAAGATGGGCCCATAAGTAACAAAGACCGTTGAAAGGTTCAGTATGGCGGCTGACAGTGGCATCATACCACCGAAATAAGTACGTTCATTGGTTTCGGTTAGCGCAGGGAAGCCGCCTACCAAATTTCGTGAAGATGGGGCCATAAATAAGAAAGTTCAACATGGTGGACGTTGTCGACCGTTATGACCTTTACGTGTAGAATTTCGAAATGAAACCTGCTTAACTTTTGTAAGTAAGCTGTAAGAATTAAGCCTGCCAAATTTCAGTCTTCTACCTACACGGGAAGTTGGAGAATTAGTGATGAGTGAGTCAGTGAGTGAGTGAGTGAGGGCTTTGCCTTTTATTAGTATAGATACGAGATGCCAATGGGGTAAGCAAAATTTACTTGACAAGATTTCTTAAAGTAAGCTAAAAAATTGAATCTACAAATTTTTTGATCAGTCAGTAATTCTTACAATAAGGTAAACAATATTTAATGTCTTCATGTAAATACTTTTCACTTACTTACATTTTTTTTGCAGTGACTCTGCAAACTGTCAAGCATACCAGGATTAATGATTTTGATTTCCTTAATTGTACCTTTGTTGTTAATCATCTATTATATCTATCATAATTATAAGCTGCTACTAACCCTTTTCTGTTATGTTTTCCCCCTTGATATACTACTGTGACACTTGGTGCCAAGTTTATTGTCGAGCTGATAGTCCTACCCAACCTATGGGAAAGACACCAAACATACTGGAATCAAAGAATGAAGGGATTCAGTCTAAAGCTTACACTCCACTGTAGAGTTTACAGGGGGGTGGGTAGTCATTTGGATTAGGTCTACAGAACTGTAGCTGTGTCTGAATGTCTATGATATTCAATTATAACCTTCCATGGATGCCACACAGGTTTATTTTCTTCAGTAATGCTGCTGACTGGAATTTTTGGTCTTCTCACCATAGTATTAGTAGGCTTACAAAGTCAGGGTCTGTGTATGTTAACCAATTTAAATTGCTCTGTTTTGCTGCATGTTTATCTTATTCTTTATTTTTTTTTGTGTTTACATCATATACACTCACCTAAAGGATTATTAGGAACACCATACTAATACGGTGTTTGACCCCCTTTCGCCTTCAGAACTGCCTTAATTCTACGTGGCATTGATTCAACAAGGTGCTGAAAGCATTCTTTAGAAATGTTGGCCCATATTGATAGGATAGCATCTTGCAGTTGATGAAGATTTGTGGGATGCACATCCAGGGCACGAAGCTCCCGTTCCACCACATCCCAAAGATGCTTTATTGGGTTGAGATTTGGTGACTGTGGGGGCCATTTTAGCACAGTGAACTCATTGTCATGTTCAAGAAACCAATTTGAAATGATTCGAGCTTTGTGACATGGTGCATTATCCTGCTGGAAGTAGCCATCAGAGGATGGGTACATGGTGGTCATGAAGGGATGGACATGGTCAGAAACAATGCTCAGGTAGCCCGTGGCATGTAAAGGATGCCCAATTGGCACTAAGGGGCCTAAAGTGTGCCAAGAAAACATCCCCCACACCATTACACCACCACCGCCAGCCTGCACAGTGGTAACAAGGCATGATGGATCCATGTTCTCATTCTGTTTACGCCAAATTCTGACTCTACCATTTGAATGTCTCAACAGAAATCGAGACTCATCAGACCAGGCAACATTTTTCCAGTCTTCAACTGTCCAATTTTGGTGAGCTCGTGCAAATTGTAGCCTCTTTTTCCTATTTGTAGTGGAGATGAGTGGTACCCGGTGGGGTCTTCTGCTGTTGTAGCCCATCCGCCTCAAGGTTGTGCGTGTTGTGGTTTCACAAATGCTTTGCTGCATACCTCGGTTGTAACGAGTGGTTATTTCATTCAAAGTTACTCTTCTATCAGCTTGAATCAGTAGGTCCATTCTCCTCTGACCTCTAGCATCAACAAGGCATTTTTGCCCACAGGACTTCCGCATACTGGATGTTTTTCCCTTTTCACACCATTCTTTGTAAACTCTAGAAATGGTTGTGCGTGAAAATCCCAGTAACTGAGCAGATTGTGAAATACTCAGACCGGCCCGTCTGGCACCAACAACCATGCCACGCTCAAAATTGATTAAATCACCTTTCTTTTCCATTCTGACATTCAGTTTGGAGTTCAGGAGATTGTCTTGACCAGGACCACACCCCTAAATGCATTGAAGCAACTGCCATGTGATTGGTTGATTAGATAATTGCATTAATGAGAAATTGAACAGGTGTTCCTAATAATCCTTTAGGTGAGTGTACAGTGGGATGCAAAAGTTTGGGCAACCTTGTTAATAGTCATTATTTTCCTGTATAAATCGTTGGTTGTTTACGATAAAAAATGTCAGTTAAATATATCATATAGGAGACACACACAGTGATATTTGAGAAGTGAAATGAAGTTTATTGGATTTAAAGAAAGTGTGCAATAATTGTTCAAACAAAATCAGGCAGGTGCATACATTTGGGCACCGTTGTCATTTTATTGATTCCAAAACTTTTAGAACTAATTATTGGAACTTAAATTGGCTTGGTAAGCTCAGTGACCCCTGACCTACATACACAGGTGAATCCTATAATGAGAAAGGGTATTTAAGGGGGTCAATTGTAAGTTTCCCTCCTCCTTTAATTTTCTCTGAAGAGTGGCAACATTTTATTTTCCATTACAATATCACAAAGTAGTATTTACTTGCACTTAAATACAATAAATATAATGGACTATACCTGGATGTATGAAACTTCTTGTTTAACCAAGCTGCTGAACGAAGAATTGAAAATAAGATCTCACATAGAAACACGAAATTGTAATTTTGATTTTGAAATAAATTCACTTAGTTACTGTGAATTAGGATTACAAATAATTAAGGAAACAAACATCATTTATAATGAACTGTCTACTCACCAAGAAGATAAAGCTGAATTCAAAAGATCCATCCCTCCATCCATCCATTACCCGACCCACTATATCCTAACTACCGGGTCACAGGGGTCTGCTGGAGCCAACCCCAGCCAACACAAGGCAGGAAACAAACCCCGGGCAGGGTGCCAGCCCACCGCAGGGCACACACACACACACCCACATACCAAGCACACACTAGGGACAATTTAGAATCGCCAGTGCACCTAACCTGCATGTCTTTGGACTGTGGGAGGAAACTGGAGTACCCGGAGGAAACCCACGCAGACACGGGGAGAACATGGAAACTCCACACAGGGAGGACCCGGTAAGCGAACCCAGGTCTCCTAATTGCGAGGCAACAGCACTACCACTGCGCCAATGATTCGAAATTACTGTTTGCCAGTAAGAGATCTTAATGCAGAAGTTTGTAAAAATAAAATGTAGTGCATAGCTAATAAGAGAATTGAATTTGAATATTATTAATATGAATTGAATACTGAATATTATATGTCACATGCTTTGGTAGAAATTGGTACATTTCTTTCATTTAGAAATTTTCTACGCATGAATGGCACAAAGGCCAAATAAATAGTTTCATTTTATAACAAAGTAAAATGTAAAAGAAAGTGAATACCTCTTTGTAGTTACTTTATACTTGTAGGTGTTTAGAAAAGTAATTGAAATAAAGAGTTAAACGGTTGAGAGAAGGTTTCATGTATCTGTTTTGTTGTGATTAAGCATTTACAAGTGGAGAGGTTATATTAGAGGTATCAGTGAGAAAGAATTGCTTCACATTATTATTTTTTATTAAACTTCAGAGACAACTGAGGTGTCCTTCAGATTGTAATACAGGTAGATTTACTTTTTTGTATTTAAATATGCTTATTTGCCGTTAATGCATCCATAATAAATACTTGGACTGCCTGTTTGGAGGAAGGACAGAAATGTACATTGTGGTTATCTTTACCTTGCAAATGTATTTCTGAGCTTTTCAGAGGAAGTGTTGATATTGTTGCTTCATTTTCCTACTAAATTACTCTGAAAAAAAATCAGTAAAGCAGCTATAAAAGAAGGCAAGTGATGTTTCTTGTTACCACCTACTGATGTTGCTTTATTAGATCACATCACATTCCCTTCAAGCAGCTCAAGTCCTTGTTTCCAGCTGCTAGCAATTAGTAAATTGTTGTATTAGTCTTACAATTGTGGATTTATCCATCTTTGATGATTAATCCTCAGTCTTGCCCTTAGGAAAGCATGTTTTCGGATTAAATGTACAAAAAATGAGGGCACTTATCCAGCATTTCAATATAGTATCATTTTAATCTCTGTATAAAAAGTTGGATATTAGGGGTCATGTTTTCAAAACAGTGACACGTAGTATCTATTGGGAATCTTTATTCATGATGAAAACATGTAGAGACTTGAAAATAGTCTATTTTGAAATATATAATGTATTTCCACCTAGATATTAATGTAAATGAAAGTTTATAATAAAATGCTCCATTGTTTAAAAGATATTGTGGTCACAGAAATTTCCTGATTGAATGGCAAAAACTGATAATCTTCTGCATTATCATTTCATGAGTTGAACTTGTTCAGTATTTTAGCATCTCTTTTGGTTTGAAACATTTTTTGTTCCACTGTTTGTGCATATGTGTATTTTTCCTTTCATAAAGTTAAATTAGCCAAAGCCACAACCTCTTTACTTCTAAGACAGAGGAAGATGATAGATAGCAGTAAACCAACAAGTATGTCAGCTTGTGGTTTGAACAGCCTGATGTAGGAATGAACTCTATAAATATAAAGGATGATTAAGGTTGTGCTGAAGGTGAATTCTTCCTGAAGCTTTGATCTTTGGAGAAATGGCCTGTGGGACTAAAACTTACAATTAATACAGAGGTGATGGCAACTAAACTTGTGACTGTAGAAATTTGTTTTTCTTTTGTTGTGTGTTCAGAAACTCCATAAATGGCTGTGGGGTGTGGCAGGGAACATCACTTATGATGCAATCACCTATATTTTGTATCAGCAAAATAAAAATAATATCAACCCACTGATTAACAGTTAATTTAGCATTGAAAAAATATTACATTAAATAATAATTCTGACTGGTTGAAAAATAATGTCATTATTTGGGATATGAAAGTAGAATAGTAGAATTCAGTATAGTACAAAGTAACTTACAATGCATTCTCAACATTGTTGAAATTTGAAATTAGTTTATCCATATCTTGGATATTTATATTATATGCACACTTACACAGTTGCGGAGAATATATTTTATAAGGAACAGTTGGTCACAATTAGTCATTACTCTGCATTGGCCAATTGCTAAGTACTCAGATATACTTACACTATGTTAATTTATGAGCTCACATGAAAATGGCAGAAAGTGTAAACATCTCACAGTGTTCCTTAGCCCAGTAATGAAGATACACCCAACCCAGTTACTTTGAAGTAACAACTTGTCTTGATGTGCCAATCTGATGCCATTGATGTTAATTAAACCAAGAACAATCTATAAATTCAAGTGTTTGTCCACTCCTATTTCTTATAAATAATGTATCATAGAGAATGCTGCCAACTTTTGGCATTTTTTTCCCTACAATAGATGTTTGGGGAACCAATGCCTATCCCACTAGCATCAGGTGTAAGTGTGGACCATCCTGAGTCTCCAGTCAATCAAAGTTGAACATTATAGAATTTAAGAGGAGTTTAAAGTAGTACAAGAAATCTCACTCATCTCCAGCAAGAATTTGTACACTCCGTAATGCATATGACATGGAGTGAAATTTGAATTCCTGACTCTAAGATTTGGATCACCAATGCTAAATAAAATCAGTGTTGCCACATCCATCCAGTCAGTCCACCACTTCAGTCTGAGTACCTTTAGACACTAGTAATTTGTTCATGTACAGTTCAGAATTCATTCAATATCAATTGCACATAAAAGGAACAGTAGAGAGTCTTTTATTTACCCGGTGAAATGGCTTGAACCAGAACTTGGAAGTGAGACATGAAAAATTTGTAATAATCAAATAGATGTTAACCTGCAGGCTTTATTAGAATTTCATACCAAATTTTACTTTTAATTTTGTACAGTGCATTGTGAGATTTGTCTTAAAGCTGTTTCCTTGTGGACTTTAAGAGAAAACATTAAGTTAAGTATACCTGAGTATATCAGTGTTTGTTCATTATAATAATAATTCAGAAAAATTTTAGAACTTAAGAGAAAAGAAGGGACCTGAGATGCCTCGAAAGCTTGCATATTGTAATCTTTTTAGTTAGCCAATAAAAGGATGTCATTTTGCTTGACTTCTCATAACTTAACAGAAAGCTTCTTACTTATCCTGATGTATGGATTTCTATCTTCAGCTTTTGTTAAAACTCTTTTCAAGTACTGACTTTCCATCTGCTGTCTGACATGTACTAAGAAAACTCTAAAAATCAATTCATGTTGCTAGAAAAATTGTCTTACATCATTTTTGGTAACCAAATTATCTTCCTTTTTAATGTAATAAAAGATGTGTTTTATGCATGCTGTCAATATTTCTGCTAAAATGACTCAAGAAATACCTGTACAAGATTTAAATTTAGGCTGGCCGTGACTGGTTGCAAGTGAAGCTTATTATAATTAAATATGAAGTCATCCACATATGAAGAAAAAGTAAGCAATATAATTACACAGTTGGATATAATGAAGAAGATGTCCACAACTACATGGTGCATACAAATGTTTAGACAGTCTAATAATATTTTGTTTATCAAAGCATAGTACAACTGGAGTACTAGTCAAAATTATGCTTAAGATGGGTGAAAATAGTATGTTAGATTGTAGACTTGTACCAGGACAGCAGGGTATGAAATATTTGGTAAGACTAAATGAGGTGGATCTTTTTGGGTTAAGAAGTTAGAGATACACGGTTGACATGACAGAAAGGCTGCCCTGTGGCAAAGTTGTAACAATTCTTCTTTATACCTCCACTTCCACTCCTTGGTTCAAATTCTTTTCCAGTCATTGTATGGCTGCTCGAGTTTCTGCTATGTCCTCATGTTTTCCTACCAATTCTTAAATACATATGTTTCAGGTATTGCTGACTAAAACTGGCTTGGTGTGAGCATGTATGGATGTGAGCATACCCTTTAATAGATCAGTTATCTGACATTGCTGGGGAGAGAGAGTGGGAAGGTAAAAAAGTAATTACAAATGATATAGTATTACCAAAATTCATCGCCTGTAAATCTGTTACATAAAGCTTATACAAAATTTAGCATTGGGAAGTCTATATTGAATACTATTGTTTTTTTCTTCTGGTCCAAAGAAACCCAAATTGTAATGAATATCCAAAGACAACATAGGTCGACCTGGGGTGATTTTGTCACTTGACAAAAATAGTGATGAAATGTTGAAGTAAAGCAAAAACCTGATGTAACAAAAATTGGGCCTGGTTTATTTCATTAAAGGGTAAGTGTATATTATTGCCAAAATTTGCTATAATATATAAAGTAAGAAAAGATCATTGTGTTTACACAAAAAACATTTGGTGATCCCAATTTATATGGCATTTGAGTAAACTATAGTATTAGAACCACTTTGATCCTCACTGTGGATTGTAGGACAATGCTAAAAAAGTTACATATCAAAAACTGACTTACAATCACAATTTAAATATGACAGTGAAAAAGATATAGGTAGGTTGTGATGTTCAGATAATAGTGAGCAAATGCATTTATGATGCCAGTTTATAATGAATAACTTAGGAGACAATATGGCCATACTAAAGCAGCTTGGAGCCATGGCAAAAATAGTGAGGGAAATGCTTAATTAATGAAAAGTTTAAATGTAATAGATGAGAATCAAATCTGGACTCCCTCCTGGAAAAGCAAGCATGTTACCATCATATCACCATCACAGTCTTTGTGGCACTGCTTTGTTGTCTATATATCACATTGTATTAAGTATTTTTATGTAATAGTTACTTTCTTCAACCTCAGGTTGCCAATACCGTCCAACAATGGGAGCCAAACTAAAAATGTAATAAATAAATCTTGGCTTTGTGTCACTTTTCAAGTCTATAGATTGACAGACAAAGCTGTACTGTACATAAGGATCAAATAGAAATTGTGCTTTACAGATAACTGAGATTTCAAAGTTGACATTTTGGAAAAGATCACAAGATCTTTTGAGCCGTCACCTTATCGTGGTGGAGGGGTTTGCGTGTCCCAATGATCCTAGGAGCTATGTTGTCCGGGGCTTTATGCCTGGTAGAACCACCAAGGCAAACTGGTCCTAGGTGAGGATGAGACAAAGAGCGGTTCAACAAACCTCCAATGAAGAATAAAAACTGTGGACGACGTTTGCCCTTGCCCGGACGCGGGTCACCGAGGCCCCCCTCTGGAGCCAGGCCTGGAGGTGGGGCTGATGGCGGCGCCTGGTGGCCGGGCCTGCACCCATGGGGCTCGGCGGGCACAGCCCAAGAGGTAACGTGGGTCCTCCTCCCATGGGCTCACCACCTATGGGAGGGGCCAAGGAGGTTGGGTGCAGTGTGAGTTGGGTGGTGGCGGGCGGGACCTTGGCGGTCTGATCCTGGCTACAGAAACTGGCTCTTGGGACGTGGAATGTCACCTCTCTGAAGGGAAGGAGCCTGAGCTAGTGCGAGGTGAGAGGTTCGGCTAGATATAGTCGGACTCACCTCGACGCACAGCTTGGACTCTGGAACCAATCTCCTTGAGAGGGGCTGGACTCTCTACCACTCTGGAGTTGCCCCCGGTGAGAGGCGCCGAGCAGGTGTGGGCATACTTATTGCCCCCACTTGGAGCCTGTGCATTGGGGTTTACCCCGTGGACGAGGGTGGCCTCCCTCCGCTTCGGGTGGGGAAGGGTCCTGACTGTTGTTTGTGCATATGTGCGAACAGCAGTTTGGAGTATCCACCCTTTTGGAGTCTCTGGAGGGGTGCTAGAGGGCATACCTTCTGGGGATTCCCTCGTTTTGCTGGGAGACTTCAATGCTCGTGGGCAATGACAGTGAGACCTGGAAGGGCGTGATTGGGAGGAATGGCCCCGATCTGAACCCGGCGGTGTTTTGTTATTGGACTTCTGTGCTCGCCACGGATTGTCCATAACGAACACCATGTTCAAGCATAAGGGTGTTCATATGTGCACTTGGCACCAGGACACCCTAGGCCTCAGGTCGATGATCGACTTTGTGGTGTGTCGCCGGACTTGCGGCCATATGTCTTGGACACTGGGTGAAGAGAGGGGCGGAGCTGTCAACTGATCACCACCTGGTGGTGAGTTGGCTTCGATGGTGGGGAAGATGCGGTCAGACCTGGTAGGCCCAAGCGTGTTGTGAGGGTCTGCTGGGAACGGCTGGCAGAGTCCCCTGTCAGAAGTAGCTTCAACTCCCACCTCCGGCAGAACTTCAACCACGCCCCGAGGGAGGTGGGGACATTGAGTCCGAATGGGCCATGTTCCGTGCCTCTATTGTTGAGGCGGCTGACGGAGCTGTGGCCGCAAGGTGGTCGGTGCCTGTCGGCGGCAATCCCCAACCCGTTGGTGGACACCGCGGTGAGGGATGCCGTCAAGCTGAAGAAGGAGTCCTATAGGACTTTTTGTCCTGTGGGTCTCTGGAGGCAGCTGATAGGTACCGGCAGGCCAAGCGAATGCGGCGGTTGTTGCTGAGGCAAAACTCGGGCATGGGAGGAGTTTGAGAGGCCATGGAGAGCGACTTTGGACGGCTTCGAGGAGATTCTGGTCCACCGTCCGGCGTCTCAGGAGGGGGAAGCAGTGCAGTGTCAACACCGTATATGGTGGGGATGGTGCGCTGCTGACCTCGACTCGGACGTTGTGGGTCGGTGGGGGGAGTACTTCGAAGACCTCCTCAATCCCACTAACATGCCTTCCAATGAGGAAGCAGAGCCTGGGGACTCTGAGGTGGGCTCTCCCATCTCTGGGACTGAAGTCACCGAGGTGGTCAAAAACTCCTTGGTGGCAGGGCCCCGGGGTGGATGAGATACCGGAGTTCCTTAAGGCTCTGGATGTTGTAGGACTGTCTTGGTTGACACGTCTCTGCAACATCGCATGGACATCGGGACAGTGCCTCTGGATTGGCAGACGGGGTGGTGGTCCCCTCTTTAAAAGGGGACGGAGGGTGTGTTCCAACTATAGAGGGATCACACTCCTCAGCCTCCCTGGAAAAGTCTATTCGGGGTTCTGGAGAGGAGGGTCCGTCGGATAGTGAACCTCGGATTCAGGAGGAACAGTGTGGTTTTCGTCCTGGTCGCGGAACAGTGGACCAGCTCTTCACCCTTAGCAGGTCCTGGAGGGTGCATGGGAGTTTGCCCAACCAGTCTACATGTGTTTTGTGGACTTGGAAAGGCATCGACCGTGTCCCTCTGGGAATCCTGTGGGGGGGTATGGGGTACCGGACCCCCTGATAAGAGCTGTTCGGTCCCTGTACAACCGGTGTCAGAGCTTGGTCCGCATTGCCGGCAGTAAGTCGAGCCCGTTTCCAGTGAGAGTTGGACTCCGCCAGGGCTGCCCTTTGTCACCGATTCTGTTCATAACTTTTATGGACAGAATTTCTAAGCGCAGCCAGGGTGTTGAAGGGGTCGGTTTGGTGGACTCAGGATTGGGTCACTGCTTTTGCAGATGATGTTGTCCTGTTTGCTTCATCAGGCCGTGATCTTCAGCTCTCTCTGGATCGGTTCGCAGCTGAGTGTGAAGCGGCTGGGATGAGAATCAGCACCCCCAAAACCGAGACATGGTCCTCAGCGGAAAAGGGTGGAGTGCCCTCTCAGGGTTGGGAGTGGAGATCCTGCCCCAAGTGGAGGAGTTCAAGTATCTCGGGGTCTTGTTCACGAGTGAGGGAAGAATGGATCGTGAGATGACAGGCGGATCGGTGCGGCATCCGCAGTGATGCGGGCTCTGCATCGGTCTGTCGTGGTGAAAAAAGAGGTGAGCCGTAAGGCAAAGCTCTCAATTTACCAGTCGATCTACGTTCCTACCCTCACCTATGGTCATGAGCTATGGGTAGTGACCGAAAGAACGAGATCGCGAATGAAATGAGTTTCCTCCGCAGGGTGTCTGGGCTTTCCCTTAAAGATAGGGTGAGAAGCTCAGTCATCCGGGAGGGGCTCAGAGTAGAGCCGCTGCTCCTCCGCATCGAGAGGAGTCAGATGAGGTGGCTCGGGCATCTGATCAGGATGCCTCCTGGACGCCTCCCTGGTGAGGTGTTCCGGGCACGTCCAACGGGAGGAGGCCCGGGGAAGACCCAGGACACGCTGGAGGGACTATGTCTCCGGCTGGCCTGGGAAGCTTTGGGATTCTCCCGGAAGAGCTGGAAGAAGTGGCCGGGGAGAGGGAAGTCTGGGCTTCTCTGCTTAAGCTGCTACCCCCGCGACCCGACCTCGGATAAGTGGAAGAGGATGGATGGATGGATGGATCACAAGATATGTTACAAAGCTTGATAAGACAGTAGTAGGCATCAGTTTGTCATAAAAGAGGTAAATCACCAGTCTTCCATCCTAGTTTATATGTGTCTTGGTAGTGAAATTATTAATACAGTATCTGCAATAATTTTGTGTTTTCCTTTTACATTGAAATATCTCAGAAAAGAACAACACTTCATTTATGTATGTATTTATTTATTTGTATTAATTGTATTTGAAGAAGTTAACATTACATACAATCAAGTCAAGGTTAACAAGCCTGAATTCAACCCCCACCCAAGAGGATCTTTTAAAACAGCAAAGAAGGGAAAGTATACTGTACTTTTCCATGATATAAATGCTTATTCTGCAAGTTTATTACTTACATCTTGTAATATTTTTAAAAAGTTTTGAACAGATCCTCTAAGTGAGAATGAATTTTTTTCCAATTTCAAATAGTATAGAAAATCATTTACCCACTGAATAAGCAATTACAGTCAGTTTGTCCTCCTCCACTTTAAGCTCATCTGTGATTACATGAAGCATGGCTGTTAATGGGTTAGGAGTTATTGTCACACCAAGGCTGTCTGATAGTCATTCAAAGATTTTTATCCAGAATTATTTTAATTTAGTGCCCGTCCAAAACATGTTGCCCAGTGAGGATGGAGCTAGATTGTAACACTCTCAGGTTGGATCTTGGCCTGGATACATTTTGGACAGTTTTAAATTAGATAAAAGTGCTTGATGAAAGATTTTAAGTTGAATAATTGAATGCTTTGTGCATATAGAGCTAGAGTGTATTCTATGTATGCCTGCCTTTTCAGAGATATTAAGTGAAAGATCCTTTTCCTGCCATACCCTGGGAATCACATTGTAATTAAAATAGCACGTTAAATGGTTTGTTTTGTATGTGTTCTTCTGTGGGCTCTATGTGTTTGAATCACTATGTGCTTCTTAAACCGGCCTTCTCTTCCTCTGACAGGACGCAGAATCCATTACATGCGTGATATTACAGCTCTCTGAATAACTAAAATACTGAGATGTATATGTGATATCATTTTCAGGATGATAGGAGTTAAAGCACGTTATTAAACATGGGAATACGGTGGTACAGTGATTGCACGTGACCTTCGATGAAATAATTTATTGCAGCAGTACTCAGGGGAGGCTCTAGACTCGTGGCAGCCCTGGGCAGAGAAAGAATCGGTGGCCCCTTCGCCCGCCAATGTCAATATGGTATCTTATGTACGGTGGATGGCCACGTCTGTTGCGGATATTGCATAGCAGCCTCGTGCTTATGATATAAGCGTTTAACTTTTGCTGAAATTTGCCGCTGCATTTTTAGCTGTGTTGTTATTGTCTCTTTCTGTTTTATATTCAGTATATATTGGCGTGGCAGACCCTGGGATTTGGCGGCCTTGTGCAGGTGCACAGTTTGCAGATGTCTAAGGCCGCCCCTGCAGTACTGTCTCTTTCAAACATACTAACCTCCAATTCCTGTCCTTCCTTTTCTTTCTCCAAGTAACCAATCGCCACACAATCAACTCTGTAATAGACGTTAAGCCATCTGTAAGCTTATAACGCCGATTCTTCAAAACTTTGAAGGAACATTGAAATATCTTCGTAGTACATGTTTAATTATTCTATCCTTCACGCCAGTCCCAGTGACGCATACAGTGCGAGGCAGGAACAATCCGTGAGTGGAGTGCCAGATCCTTGCTAGCGTAGCAAAACCATGTCCTTTAATTATTAATAATATAGATTATTTAAATGAAGTTAAAGTTTTATCTGTATAATATAATAAACATACAGTATTTTGGTGCATTTCATTTTGAAAATGATATCGTCAATCATATGTAAATACGCGCTTTATAAAGTGGCTCAGGTTGTGCAATATTATAACTTGTAGTGCAAGTTTACAGTGAAGTGATTGTACTTAAGTACAAACAGTTCTACAAGGAGCAGTTGATGGACTGACTGAGTGTGTTTAGATCTCTTGGGCTGAAACTCTTTCTAAACCGCAAGGTCCGTACAGGAAAGTTTTGAAGCGTTTTCCATGTGAGAGCAGTTCAAATAGGAATCATGGCTGAGGTAGCGTGTGCTTAATGCTGTATACCGATAATTCTTTTTCCGATCAGCTGCTCCAAGTGGTGCAGTGAGAGTAATATGGAAAAAGATGATCTGCTGTGGCAACCCATAACGGGAACAGCTGAAAGAAGAAGAAGAAGGTGCAGTGAGAGTAACAATGTTAAAGCAGTTAGGGTATTTGGAATAGTTTGACCATTCCATGGACCATTATATTGTTACTGGTTAATTACAATCAGATGCATTTAACTAATAAACAGTATGCAGTTAATTTCAGTGTATGTATAAAGCCGCGTCAGGGACGTGGATATGAAAAAGAAAGATAAACCACACAGGAACAGTAGCACTGCTTTGATGCTGGGTGCCGGCAGTCTGCAAAACCGAGCGAAGAACTTACGTACAACAGGGTATGAGGTACCGTGGAAATGTGCGTGGCTTTACACCAAGTTTAGGTTTTATACATCGTGATTTGAACGTGGAAACGTTCTTACACAGCATTTCTGTGCGTACGCACCGTTTATACATGAGGCCCCAGGTCTTTATAGGTTGTATATTTGCCACCCAGTAATAAAACTGAAAGCTAGCCAGCTCCGTACCCTGTTCTGCTTTAGGTCATTGTGGAGTCGCACTTCAGATGTGTGGATGTTTCAAATTTCAAATAAATGAGGTAATAATTTAGTCAAAAATCTTAAAAGAAACATTAATGAATATGGGGATGTACTGAAATAAAAAAAGAAGTTTGGGAAGGATGTTCATCTTGACAATATTGATTCTTCCTGCTAATGTAAGATGGATGGTAGGCCATCTGTTCACATCTTGTTTAATTTTTTCATTACATATAGAAAGATTTTGTAGAAATTTCGAAGGTGAATGGCCAATGGCTCAATGGCGATTGCAAAGAACAATGGTGATGGGGTTATCCTTGTTGAGTACCATGTTCTAGTTTGAAGTAGTTTGAAATGTTTTTAATACAAATAGAGGCTTCTGTACTAGTATAAAATATTTTAATCCATGCATATATATTTAGGCTAAGCCCAAATTTGTGCAGTGTGGTGAATAGGAAGTCTCGTTCAATCATGTCAAATGTTTTTTTTCCATCCAAAGATAGTAAGATCTCTGCATTTTCTGAGTGAGTATATTACATTAAACAAACAAAGATTAGAAGCTAATGCCTTTATTAAATCCGGTGTTGTCTTGTGATATTACAGAAGGAAACACATTCTCAATCCTTCTAGCTGGAACTTTGGAATGAATCTTAACGTCATTATTCAGAAGTGAAATTGTTCTGTATGATGAACATTGCAATAAGTCCTGATTTATTTTGGAATGACAGTAATTTATGTTTGGCAAAAGGTTTGAGGTATAATTTTGTTGTCTGTAGCTTCTGTAAACATTGCTTATAATAGTGGAGCTAATTTATTTGAATTTTTTATATAAAATTCCATTGGGTAGCCATCAGGCCCTGCTGCTTTCCCACTTTGGAATGAGTTTACAGTGTTCATTAATTCTGAAAGTGTCAGAGGTTTGTCCAGTTCCTTTGCACTAAGAGTATCTAGCTGTGGTATTTGTAATGCATCCAGAAACTCCTTAAATTGCATCTTATCTTCTTTAAGAGGAATATAATCTTCTTTAGAATATAAGGTCTTATAGTACTTTTTAAATGTATGGGTTATATTTTTATGGTCAATGATTTTATCTCCATCTGTGTTGGTAATTTCTTTTATTGTGTTGTGAACTTCCTGCTTGTGGATGTGTTGAGCTAAGATCTTATTAGTTCTGTTTCTTTTGTTGTCAGGAGGTTAAATTCTAATTGTGAAACCCGTCATTTCCTGTATAGTGCCTCATTTGGACATGGTATATTCTTGATCTATTATGGTAATTTTGTTGATTAGCTCTGATGTCTTCTTGATTTCTAATTTATTTTTGTGGGAAAGATATGAAATAATCTCTGCAGAGACCTCTGAGGATGCATTTGTCTCTAAAAAGTAATCAGTTTGCTTGGAGATGGATTGTGTACAGTTTTCATCAGCTAATGACAGGGGTTAAGATGCCAGTTACAAGATGAGTGTTTGGCGTATAATGATTTATGCTCCATGATTAGAGGGGTGTGGTTGGAGATAACAATACTGTTGTACTTGCAAGATTTGATAGTGGGTGATAAATTATCTATAAAGAAATAATCAATTCTTAATTAATTATGATGTACTGATGAGAAGAAAGAATAAACTATTGAGTTTGGATTTAAAAATCTCCATTGATCTAAGTTAAGATCCGTTACAAATTATGTCATTATTTTTTCAGTATTAGTTGAAAACCTATCCAGGACTAAATTTAAAGCACAATTAAAGTCTCTGGCCATTATAATTTTATGAGAGTTCTTATTAGGAATAGATGCACATACATTTTGGATAAAATCTCTATCATCCACATTAGGTGTGTATATATCAGAATTTCTTTAGATTTAAATAAATTACCAATCACGAAAACATATCCTTTAGGATCAGATGATACGTCCGATACTACAAATTAGATTGTTTTATGTACTCAAATTCCCACACCTCTAGTTTTCTTTGTATAGCTGGACTGAAAAAATTGGCCAATCCAACCTCTTTTTAACTGAAACTGCTCCTTACTTATTCAGTGAGTCTCCTGTAAAAATGCTATCTTGGCATTTAGACTGTGACAGATTAGGGCGGTATCGCTCCCTTGAACCCCTGTCCAAGACTCCAGACACCAGATAAAAGTCCAAATGATGACTTTATTTATTCGCCACAGTGCACAAAGCACCCTCTCCTCCACTATACTCATATAAATACTAATCACAATAATACAATAACAATAAACCAATCCTCCGACTCCCAGACATGTTGCCACCCTTCCACCCAGCTCAGCTCGCCGTCTGGGAGCTCCCACAGTCCTTTTATCCTCCCTGACCCGGAAATGTTCCCAATCCCCAGTCCATGTGATTCTCTATCACTTCCGGGTCAGGTACGAGTCCTTATTCTCACCCTGGAAGCACGTCGCTCTTCCTTTGATGTACTTCCGGGTTATAGGGCACAAATGATTCTTCTGTCCTCCCTGCAGCTCACTCTTGCGGCCCCTGTGGTATCCAGCAGGGTTGTGTATAAAAACTACATGGTCCATGACTCCCTGCTGGTCTTCGGGGCACCTCCATACTGCAGGGTGGGCTCCATCTGGCAGCCTGGGGGTTTTGGCCAGGATGACAAGCCAGTCAAAGACCACAGACCTGTTAGGTGAGAAAATAGTTTTTTTCTCTTTAGATCATGATTGAGATCTTTGACATTCCAACTCACAAATTTCACTGGTCAGAGAGACACTGCTTTTGAACTTTTGAGGACATCTTGTAATCTTAAGTAACTGTAGTACGCTGTTTCATACAATAGCTTTAACCTAAGTATCCTATTATTGCCAGGTATTATGGCTAAGGAGCCTATAATTATGTTTGCACTTACATTTGTTTGGGTAAAAAGGATAAATAAGGTGTATCTTGCTGTCTTCCAAGCCTTCCCTCAAAGGTCAACACTCAGGATAGTAAGGCACAGTGTGTTTATTTAACATACAGTGCATTACTGTTCTAAGGTAAAATTGAAAATCTGTTAATTTCACAGAAGAGTTAGGTCTTGGTTTTGGAACACAATGGGAATTGCATTGTTGTACAAAATACCGTACATAGTTACTTTATGCTGTTATGTTTAGTGTGTTGGTGACAATTATTTTCATTATTGTTTTCTTGTTAGTTGTTATTTACATATTTTGCCTGATGCCTTAATCAAAGGTGACTTACTTTATTTCAGATGCATTTGATTTCATTTCTTATGCCCAAACCCCCGCCCCCCGTATTACATAGGCAGGTGAGGTAACTTGCTCATGGTTAAATAGTGTTAGTAGTGGGATTTAAACTCACAACCTCACCATTTGAAGTCCTGAGTTCAAAGCCCTTACCACTATGCCACACTGTCTTCCATAACACTGATGTATGCTGTAGCTTGATTCTTATGTACATTTTAGCTGTAACTCAGAAAAGCAAAATAAAATCAATAAATGCACTCATACCTGTATTTATGGACCAGTTTTACTTAGTTACAAGGACTAGTTGTTTTACTAAATTTACAAAGCATATACTGTATATATACTGTATATACTCTTGTGAAAAATTTTGGGAATCCCTCTTAATTCTTTGGGTTTTTGTTTATCATTGACTCAACTTCCTTTTAATATATGACATGCCTTATGGAAACAGTAGTATTTCAGCAGTGACATTAAGTTTATTGGATTAACAGAAAATATGCAACATACATCATAACAAAATTAGACAGGTGCATAAATTTGGGCACCCCAACAGAGATATTACATCAATACTTAGTTGAGCCTCCTTTTGCAAATATAATAGCCTCTAGATTCCTCCTATAGCCTTTGTTAAGTGTCTGGATTCTGGATGGAGGTATTTTTGACCATTCTTCCATACAAAATCTCTCCAGTTCAGTTAAATTTAAATGCTGCCGAGCATGGACAGCTTGCTTCAAATCATCCCATAGATTTTCGATGATATGCAAGTCAGGGGACCGTGACGGCTATTCCAGAACATTGTACTTCCCCCTCTGCATGAATGCCTTTGTAGATTTTGAACTGTGTTTTGGGTCATTTCTTTGTTGGAATATCCAACCCCTGCGTATCTTCAACTTTGTGACTGATGTTTGAACATTATCCTGAAGAATTTGTTGATATTGGGTTGAATTCATTGGACCCAAGGGCCCCAGTCCCTGAACTAGTCACACAGCCCCACAGCATGATGGACTCTCCACCTAATTTGACAGTAGGTAGCAGGTGTTTTTCTTAGAATGCGGTGTTGTTCTTCTGCCATGCAAAGCACTTTTTGTTATGACCAAATAAATCAATTTTTGCCTCATCAGTCCAAAGCACTTTTTTCCAAAATGAATCTGGCTTGTCTAAATGAGCATTTGCATAGAACAAGCGACTCTGTTTGTAGCGTCAGTGCAGAAAAGGCTTCTTTGTCATCACTCTGCCAAATAGATGTTTTTTTTGCAAATTGCACTGAATTTTAGAACGATGTACAGATACACCATCTACAGCAAGATGTTCTTGCAGGTCTTTGGAGGTAATCTATGGGTTGACTGTAACTATTCTCAGAATCCTGTGCATATGCCGCTCCTGTATTTTTCTTGGCCTGCCAGACCTGGGTTTAACAGCAACTGTGCCTGTGGCCTTCCATTTCCAGATTACATTCCTTACAGTTGAAACTGACAGTTTAAACTTTTGAGATAGCTTTTTGTAGCCTTCCCCTAAACCATGATCTGAACAATCTTTGTTTTCAGATCTTTTGAGAGTTTCTTTGAGGATCCCATGCTGTCACTCTTCAGAGGAGAGGCAATGGGAAGCACAACTTGCAACTGACCACCTTAAATACCTTTTCTCATGATTGGACACACATGTCTATGAAGTTCAAGGCTTAACGAGCTAATCCAACCAATTTGGTGTTGCAAGTAATCAGTATTGAGCAGTTACATGCATTCAAATCAGCATAATTACAAGGGTACCCACATTTTTGCACAGCCAGTTTTTCACATTAGATTTAATTTCATACAACTAAATACTGCTTCACTAAAAATCTCTGTTCGGAAAACACCCCAGTACTCAGATGTTCCTAGGAAATGAAATACATACCACTGTTATCTTTTTTGTTGAAAGCAGAGTAAATTATTATGCAGGCTGAGAGGGGTTCCCAAACTTTTTCGTATATATATATATATATATATATATATATATATATATATATATATATATATATATATATATATTTTTTTACAAAAACAACAACTTCAAAATTTTTTTTTTGTCATCTTAGACAACATGACACCAGGCTAGTGCACACAATGTTGAAGTTCAAGCAATCATTTATTTTAATGCTGTCTATTTCATCTGTCATGGGATAACTTGGAATAAACACAATAGTCCACCCCCCATCTGAACAACTCACACTTTTCCAACACGCAGCAATTTCTGTGTCAGAAATGTGATCACAACAACGACTCCAACTGTGTTGGGAGTGTGGTAATGTGTTGTATGTTCCTCCTTGCAAACACCTGTGTTTTTTAGTGTGTAATTTGATTATCTTTGCTGTTTTATTTAATTTTGATCAACAAATCATTTAAACAACAAAGCAAGTACTCTAAATCCAATTTTAAGCCTATTAAATACAAAACTGGTGCCATCAGAGTGATTAGTACTGTCATTAGTGTGGTCAGTAGTGCCATCACACAAATAACATAATTTAACTAAGAATAATCAAGAAACAAGAGCTAGGAAAAGGGAACAAAGAGAAAACAATTACTGTGACAATTTTTCAGACCAATGTGCAGTCACTGGATAATACATTGAGGAGATTCAGGCAGAAGTTGCTACGCAGAGGAACCTCAGAAACTGCTGTGTTATATACATTTCTCTGAAACATGGCTAACAGCTGAGACATCATATACCGCAGTACAGCCTGTACCTGTAAGGCTGTCTGTCTTTTGTGGACTTCAGACTCAACCTTCAGACAAAAGTAAAGAGGAAATTTGTTTTATGGTGAACAACACATGGTGCAATGATATTAA